>NC_142185.1:11790248-11941473 GCF_026936395.1 Plectropomus leopardus | reverse complement strand
ATACCAAGCCTCTGAGATATATTTTGATTTGTGTAACAGAAAAAAATTGTACTTATTATTTTTAAAAAACAAAATAGACTGCCATTGTAATTACATTATCCACTGAAGAATAATAAAGGTTACACAGATTTACATTATTTGGGATTGAGCTCCCATTATGTTAAGACCCTATTCTGTATTCAGCTTACACTGCAGCTGGACTTAGAACAAGTCATTCCCATGGTGTATTGTATGCATCTCATGCTGAACTGAGACCTTTAATTGGCAGTAGTGGTAACATCCTGTGGAAGCCAGGCATCACTGATACGTATCAAGCCGCAGGGTGTTGGTTTCATCCAGCAGATTTTTTTATTGGAATTGGCTCTGACATGCAATGCTGTTTCATTAGTCGCCAACTTCTGACCATTGGAAAGAATAGACAATCCTGTCAATTATAATCTGATATAAGGCAGATCAGATATGTCTGAGGATGGTGTCAGCAGGGGTTAAATTGGATTTTGATGGGTTTTGGAAGCTGAGGTTCTCTGGGGATAACAGAAATCTATGCCAACATCTGATTATATTATATACGCTTAGAGCTGATAATATTTTTAGTTAATTAATCATAAACATGAAATGAAAAATATCTATTTATATCTCATACTTCAGTGAAAGTAATAACTTTCCTGAATTATAACAGTTAAATATATCAGCAGAGAGATATTTGACATCAAGATATTTTAAGAAGTATCTTACACATTTCCATACAATGTTCAATTGTTTCTCTCTTTCACTGCAGTATGTACAGGGTTCCTTCAACACAAAAGTCTTTTTTTAATGCCACAATCAAATTTAAAAACAGATTACAGTAGCCAATATTGAGGGAAAAAAACATGTACTAACATCAATTACTTAAGGGAATTTTTTGTTTTTCAAATGTTTTTGTAACAAAAAAAATGAGTATTTGGTGATGTTAATGCAAGAGGGGTTTGTTCTCACCAAGTCATATAAAAACTTGGCAGCATTCTGGAGCAGCCTCGACACAAAGGGGGCTGTTAGCCTTATGTTACTGCTCACTTGCCTCTATTTTTTGTACACATTTCCTCAGTATAATATAAAGAAACAACTAGAATAGAGAGAGTTGTTCCCTCTCTCTTTTTTTTATTTTGTGTGTCTTGTTTTTTTAATTTTTTTTTTTTAAGTTAGCTATTATCTTGAGCACATGCACAAGACATTTTAATTCCAATTAAGGCCTTATTTTTCAAACAATAGATTCAATGCTTTTTAAGACTTCTTACGGATCTGCAGGAACCCTGTACGTAACTCTTTTATAACGGCTGCCTACTTCTGAGAAGAATACCTCTGTGTTTCCGGTTTTATAAATGTTCAAATTTATTTAAACTACTTATTCAATTAAAAATAGATGCAGATAAAATCATAAGAGGGAGCAGACACCCTGCCATAAGTTCAGTATTCAGTGAGCTCTCTCTCATTCACATTTAGATTTATTCATTTGGCAAAGAGGTACAATCCTCTTCCAGACCTGTTTGAATAGTGAATAGTTTTTGTTTGAATGCTGATGTTTTTGACCTGAATGGCATTGAATGAGTTCAAATGATGTTCTTGAGTTTTTACACTTTATTTTTGTCAGTGTAGGTACTCAAATCAAGGTGAACCACTGGCATTTCAGATGATGTGCTCATCACAAAATTTCAGATGATGTGCTCATCACATGCTTAGCTTTATCTGGTCCCCAAGGCACAGACGCATTTACTGCAATGATGAGTCAGACTGGTATTCCTCGACAAGTTGAATGCTCATCAGGTAAATGCCGGTAGCGGCTACTCCAGGTCTGCCATCTGAGGCCTGGCAGGTTTTTCCCTCTTTGATATGCAGTCAGTGAACCATTGGAGATCACCAGCTGTTTTCCATCCTGTGCTTTTGTTTCTTTGTGCCCAGAAGAACTCCATAAATTCTACGACCCCATCCACAGGATGCGTTTTTGCCAGTTGATTTTTGAACATGCTTGGCATTCTGAATTCAGCAGCAGATAATCCCGTGTGTGCGGTGGTGCTTTTGCTCGATCGTATTAGTTAGGCACCTGCCATCAGCCCCGGGGCCTATGACTTATCAGCCTGACATGTTATTGTATTTACACAGAGCAAATAAAGGCTGGACATGATGAAGTAAATACATGGGCACATAGGTGCAGTTGTTAGCTGGATAGGTTGGTAGTTGTCTCCACAAATGTAAAGTAATCATATATATATATATATATATATATATATATATATATATATATATATATATATATATATATATATATATATATATATATATATATATATATATATATATATATATATATATATATACATATATATATATATCTAATCATATGGCTGTAGTTCCACTATAGCTGTTCACCAAACCTTGTATGTTATGTGCATGAATTATAAATGTCAAGTGTCTTATGGATGCTCCTGACTAGTTGTAAACTAGAGATTAACTGAGCTTATAATGCTATCTAAATACACCTGTACTCACCTATGCACACATCAACAATCAACTGTAGTAATGACTCACAGTATGCTATAATAGTCTATGCAGTATCATGAGTTATGGTACATACTGATGAATCTTCAATAATGTATGTTTCATCACTGTTTCATTGATGGCATTAAGTAGAGTCTATGCTGCATCATAAGTGAATAATGCCAACCATGTACTAGAATACTTTAAGATACATTTAAAACACTGAAGTCTGGCATTCCCTCACATCTAAAGACAATGTACCAGAAGTCAGAGAGTTTTTAGTCACAGAATCAGATTTTGCAAACATGGAATCTGGCAGTGTTACTTTTTGCATAGTTGTAGCTCGAAAAAAAGAGAAAAAGTGGACAGAATCTGTTGCAGCCCTTGCAATCCCCAGTGAGTGTGCTTTATGCTATAGCTTACGCTAGCCACTGTCCCCATCTCAAACAGGCTATTTGCAAACTAAGTTAGCCACTGGAATGTTTGCTATTAGTAGGCCAAAACTTGCTGAATTACTCCTAGCCATTCATCACAGTGCATCAGTACAGTGCATTAAATTGATCAGGGAATCAAACTAATGTGTTTGGTAATGCTGATATGGTACTAGACCCTAACCAACCTCTAACACGCCATCTGATAATTTATGGTGATGAATTCCTCCTAATCCTGCGCCATTTTCCAAGTGGGCAGCTGGTTTGATGCATATGAAAATATCAAACTGCTACAAATGACTGAGCTTTGTGTTCTGGCCTTGAGTCATAACACTAGTTCTCTCAGTGGTGAACCCTCATTTAATTGAATCTAAGTGAAGACAAATACAATTCCAAAACACATGTAGCTGGAAAAAAATTAGCAGCAAATTACTTTACTTACTCCCCATTAGTGTGTCTTACTGGAGGGCACGGGTGCATAAAACATGAATTATCCAGATCTCCTCCGTTTTTGTTAAAGCCTGACCTCCCACTCATCCCTTTGGTGCATTGTTTCAGCAAATTCTGACAGCATATAAACCTGTTTATAAACCAAGATCAGTAACACATGACTGCTTTAACTGCTCAGAGCCACCCTAAGGACATTAGAGAAAGTGTGGGGTATAGAAGCAGGAGTCATGGGAAAGGCAGGAGAAGGGGTCAGGTGTTTTAGAAAAACAGCACCTGTGATTCTTTGTAGTAAACAGTTGCATTTTGCTGCTGGCAAAAAATAACACAAAGACTACCCATTTCCATGTTGTCAGTATTTCCACCTGCAGTATATAAGGAGATTATGAGAAGCGGTGCACATTTGGCTAAGAAAAACAGCACTTCATTTTGAGGACTGATGTGGTTGGCTGCGTTCTGCTCTGGGTGCATTTAAATGAGGACTGTAAGCCACGGCAAAGTAGCTCATCATCACCAATTACCTACATTGACAGGCCGTAGAATTAATTTTGCTCCCTGAAGAACATGACATCTCTCATTCTTTTCTTACAATACAATTAGTTTGAATATAATTCAATTCAACGTGTGATAGTTAGACCTACATATCCTCAATGTCACTGCACTTTTACAACAAATCAAATTTGACTGCAAGGCGAATGTGCGTTCAATAGGATGAAGAAGTAATGAGAGAGTTTCTGGCTGATTGTGTGAATGGTCTACAGGATCCCTATTAGTCCCGTGATCTTGAACAATTTAGTGAGAACATGTCTCAGCTACATCAAGATGAAAGGGAGCAGCGACTCCACACCATTAGACAAAAGTCTCTGGAGATGTTCAGTTGTCAGTAAATAGGCCAATAGAGTGCTGCAGTAATAAGTCTTAAAAGCCAGAATTGAGTTAGCATTTTAGTACTTCCGGTCCCCTTGTCTCTAAGTGTTTTTTTGAATGGGTTCTTGGTTAGATGCCTGAAATAAGGTCTGTGGTTAACACAAGCTGAAAATATTATCATGTTTTGTTCTATGCCATCAAAACACATCAGTCAATACTCCAATCGTGAATTTTGAAGCTCTTAAGTGTCTTAAAAAGAGGTTATTGCAAACAAGTGGCTAAATGGGACTACAGAATGTCACCCCACAGAACACAACTTTAGAGCCTCTTTGTAGTGATAATAACCAAGTCATGCAACTGTGTAGTTTGTTTCTGGTCAAATAATAGCTTTTAACTTCTGGCAATTGCACCTAAGCTTCAAAAATTGTAAAAGTGATGTTCATTTGTAAAGATTATCCTGCTAAACAAAACCTGTAAATTATAAACTTTTGTTTGCCGCAGAGCTTATGTTATGCAAAAATCCAAAATTCAATAGAAAAATCCCATTGGCTTTTCATTAAAGGAACCAAAGCGATGTTAACTTCTGGGCTGGCAGAAAATAAACTTCATCTCTGAACCACTCTATAGACCTGTAGTAATACAGGTCATTGTCATCGTAGAGCTAGAGTGGTTTATTAGCATGCATAAGTACAGCCAAAATTAACATTCTGGAGGTAATAAAGTCAACCACTCACTCACTGCTGATAGACCAACCCCTGAAAGTCCCTCTCAGTTTTATTGCATATTGGATTCTTAATCTAATTGTGCTGTAATATTGTTTTTGCAAACAAATACTAATTGAGTTGTTGCTGTAATGGCAGAATAATGAAAAATTTGTACGACAGTTTGTATGGTGTGCACCCTGGTGACCTAGTGAAAGACATGAGGCATACATCAGAAACTACGGCAACATGTGGGCTACCTAACCTACTTATAAAAGCTGTTTATTGACATGCAGCATCAATTAGCCTAAACAGTCCTTAGTAGCTGCTCACAGTGTTTTTGCACCATACTATAAGTATTTCCAGTTTTATTTTTGTTGCAGGTCCAATGACCTCTTACTAACAACTACCTAAAGAAGTTTGAAAAGGGGGTGCCGGTGGCTCAGTGGATAGAGCGGGATCCCCATGTACAGAGGCTGAGTCTGCGCCGCAGCGGTCGCGGGTTCGACTCCAGCCTCCACCCTTTGCTGCATGTCGTCCCCTGTCTCTCCCCCTTTCATACATGCACTCTGTCCTATCAAATAAAGGCTAAAAAAGCCAAAAAATTTTTTTTTAAAATATGTAAAAAAGAAGTTTGAAAGGCCAAAGACACAATCAGACCAGAGAGCTAGCCAAACATGTTTAGAAAAACAAAACAAACAAATAAAATAAAATAAAACAAATAAAAGCAAAACAACAAAAAAAAAAGTGCCGCATAGCCTACTAAAATTATGTGCAAGTATGACGGTATGAAAAAATAGATACTGTACAAGCCTAGTGACAATTTATTATTAATAGCAAAACCTGTACTGTCTGATCAGTTGTATTATGCCAAAATATCACAAAGCATTACAATATTTTTTCTCTGCTTGGCTCTTTCACAATGTATTTGACCTTATGAAACACAATCCTGTTTAGACTCACAAATTCAATTCACTTCGCTCCGCTTTGAGACCTGTATTTATACCACATACTCTTCTTTGTCCCGTTTAGATGCTTTAAATAAATTCAAATTATTTTCGCTCATATTATCATCTATATGAAATACCCTATCTACTCATTACCCTGGTAGTACAAACTTTGCATATAATCTCACAGGACTCTCACATTATATCTTCAAGAGATGCATATTCTATGCACAGCAAGAAATATGGAACTGTCAATTTCTGAAGCACTTTACTCTTGGGAATAACTCCCATAACCCTCGAAACTGCAGTCACAATTTCAAAAACTAGACAAACATATGGGCCTAAAGAGTCTGGTGTTAGAAAAATGAAATTGCCTTCTGAAGTTGATCTTTTAATCACCAAAGCAACTGATGCACTAACAAAAAATCAAGGGCATCTCAAATGTATCATTCAGTTATTGAATGTTATGTCAACCAGAAATACCGTATCACTTGCAGTGTATCCACCATCAGTTAAAAATTCTTTGCATACTTAACAGCATCAATATAGCAGCATACCACTATTTACAATGTAAAGACACAGTGGACTAATGCCGTCTTAAGCAAGGAATGAAGTCATGATACCATTTTGTGTGGCGTAATCTGAGATTTTCTGTGGTTTGTTGTCATAAGCCTGTCTGGCTGCACATGCATGTTGGTTCATTGCTGCTCGCTTTGCACTGTGGTCATATGACGGTTACCGCTAATATCAGGAAATTGTTGTCAAAGCATAGCACCCACCATTTGGTTCCTCCCAAGGTTAACACCATTAGCTCTGTTAGTACTGTTGCTGTTCGTGGAGTTCGTACCATTAGCTGCTGGCTGCTGGCTCAGTCACCTCAATGTTGAGAAACGTGTCCAGACAACTCTGTATTTTACAACCTGTTATATCCTGTATATACCTGTGTTTTATCTGACTACCTGTTATAGTAGTCAGATAAAAACTAGGCTACAGTGATAAAGAGACCATGGGCAAGTGCAACGTGTACCTCAGAAACAATGTCATCACCAATGCATTGAAATAGGGTTTTAAATAGGTTTAAAAAAATTAATAAATACATAAATAGGGTTTGCTATGACAACGGAGGCACGTGTACATAGAGCAGCCAGTAGCTCTTCAAATCATTGCTACTTTTTTGCTTTATTTTTCTATTCTTTTGACACCATGGCCCCTTCTGCTGAAGCACGATTTTTCTAGGATAGAGTTAGCACTAATCAATATTGGGAAAAGTTGTGTCAGACTAAATGCAACAGATCTCAAGAGGATCCCCACAAACGGCATATGCTGAGTGGCCAATCAGACCAGAGGGGAAAAACCAAACCGAAAGCACTTGACGAAGACAGAGAGGAGAGTCGACGTCAGGGCAAGGCTGACCCGCCTTGGACCGAGAGCTGTTCCTCTACCAAGCCTTCTTCTGGATAATGTCCGGTCACAGGAAAATAAAGTGGGTGAGATGACACTGAGGTTGACTCAGCGACGGGAGATCAGAGACTGGTCTGCGCACATCTTCATAGAGACATTGTTAACCCCTAACATCCCGGAACAAGCTATTGCACTGGATGGCTGGTCGTTGTTCAGAGCAGACAGGGCACAAGACTGAGATGCAAATTCAAAAAATGCAATGCAGGAATTAAATGATGCCACCAGCAGCAACATGCCTGAGCAACCGGATCATAGTAGCTGCTGTTTTTAATCAATTCATTCTTCAACTCTAAAGATGTAGCAGGATCAAGGACAAATGTAATTTGGTTTTTTAAACTTTGTTTAAAAAATGACTAAGAAATCTACCTTCTACCAAATCAGTAAAATCTTCTTGAGACTTGTAGTTAGTACATTCTGTGGTACCTAACAGCATCAGTTAATGGTTCCTTAGGAGAAGAAAGGAGTTTATTTGTGCAGGAAAGGAATTAAAGGTAACATTAAGTGTGTTGTGTTGATACTGGCCTGTCTTAGTTAAAATTGGTTTTCAGCAGGTTCCTCTTCTGCTACAACTATAAAAGATATGAGATCTTAATCTGTGGTTGCAGGTATGCCCTTCCATCAAGTGGTGTTTATATGTTTGTTTGAAATGAATAAAAGAGGACAATGCAATGTAATATGGATTTTCCTAGTTAGTTAGTGTGAAAAATCTTAGACCATAAATTGTTTTTGTAAGGCAGTGCTGGAGAAAGCGCATACAAAATTGAACTAGTGATGTGTTCCAGTGTTGTGTTGTGACTTGGAAGTAAACATGTAAGGGTGGAGTTTTTTTTGTTTTGGATCTGAGAGTAAAATGTATATATTGCTGAAAAATGGAAGATGTTTGCAGTTCTGTGGTTACTGTGAAATATGTTGACCAAATAGTTGATCTTACTAAAACTCAGTTACACTGTACTATAGCTTATGAACAATCTCTGTAAAGATTTTGCATTTTCACTTCTTGGAAACCATTTGGAAGACACCACTGCATTCTGGAGAAAAAAAAAAAAAAAACAATTTCCTTGACTACTTTTGAAAAGATTGAATTTTCATATGCATGAGTTGTAAATTTGGAAAATGTGAGACTGATATACAAGCACTGCACAGCTGAAATACGGTAATACAGAGTTTACAAGGAAGAGCAAAGAAAATAATATTGTGAGACAGCTAGGCGGTAATCATAAGACCATGAAATGGAACCTCAGCACTTGTGTGTCAGCTGGGCAATTTTCCACTGTCTGAGGTCAGACAAATTCAGAGAAAGCATCCTCCTGCCTTTGTGTAAGAATTTTACAGGAAAATAATTCTTCTGTAGATCACACAGGGTTGTTTTGGTTGCATATGTCATAACCTTCAGTGTCTTATTTGTGTTCAAGAACATGTTCAAAGCAAAAAATAATTTCTGTGTGGGTGTGAGTGTGTTGTGGGTACTGGCAGAATACATATTTATAGAATACTCTAATTGTAATATGTGTACTGTAAAGAGACCATCTGCCCAATCCCTGCATACTGGATCTAAATCTCTACACATTTGCTGTGAGCCAAATTATGAAAATTTGTTTTTTTTTTATTCGTATGTGACATGAAATGTCTGCCAAAAGTATTGTGTGTATAAGATCAATTGTGTTTGAAAAGTGTGTTTGTGGTTTCCCATGTGATGTGTAGCGCATCACACCAATGGACCTTTGTGGCAGGGATGCACAATACATAACTGGCTGATTGTTAGTTGATAACTGGAAATCTACATTGTTATTTATAATTCTGATAATAAAATTATAGCCGAAAGATAGAACTGGTAATACAAAGCTAAATTGCTCTCATTGACTTTACTGGTGCAACACTGACACTAGGCTTGTGACGTACGTAATATTTCATACCTTCATACTTTCCTGAAATTTCACCGGGGTATACAGTATATGACGATATGCTATGATATGTACGTGGTGCTACGCCCAAGAACGAGTGCGCTGCTTACTTTCAGCTTTTCATACTGATAAATACACAAAAGAAATCCACAAAATGTTAAAGATAGTAATATTCTCACACCTATTTTCCTTATTAAACAGAGATACACAGCTGTACACCTTTTTATTCCAACAATCTCCAGCTCCACTTTGGTCAAAATAAGCCAAACCAAGTTCGATGTAAAAAACATGCCGTTATTCCTCATGGTCTTTCTCTGCAGTTGCGAGCTCACGTGTTGCATGCCATGCACTACAAGACGTTACTGAAAAACACACCTGGATTTCTTAATACCTTTGTATAATGTAATACTGTGACATTACCAAAGCCTAATCTACACCACCAATGAGCACAGAGAAGAAGAAGAAGAAGAAGAAGAAGAAGAAGAAGAAGAAGAAGAAGAAGAAGAAGAAGAAGAAGAAGAAGAAGAAGAAGAAGACGAAGAAGAAGAAGAAGAGCAAATGCAGCATGCTAACTAGAGAGCCTAATGCCAATGTGGACATTTTTAATAATTTTAGAGGTAGAAACAACATGATTGTACTGGGGTTAGGACGCAGCGCTGAAATACCATCCCTGGAGCCACTACCTTTCCAGCAAGAGATAAGTTCAATGTCTGCCAGTGTAGCTGCCGTCTAGATCCAGCAGCAGCAACTATCATCCAGCACTGAGTTTTTATATGGTCACAATAAACCACACAGACAGCGTAATGGCACAACTCTGTCATTAAACCTGTTCATAACTGGCAGATTATGTTTTCTGTGTGATGCTAACAGTTAGCCCTGTCACATAAATAAATCAATGTATGGAAAACAAAAAGCATTTATTTTTGTACTGAGAGATGCACTTCACTTACTTACTTATAATTTGTTGACACGTCTGATTTGACAGTTTTGTCTAAGCATTTCATTTGGAATCTTAACGCGAAACCTCATAAAAGCCAAAATAATATGTTTGTCAAGTTTTTTTGATGTACTTTACTACCAAAGGAAAAAAACAAAACAACAACAACAACAACAACAACAACAATATAACAATAACAATAACAACAACAACAACAATAATAATAATGATAATAATAATAATAATAATAATAATAATAATAATAATAATAATGATAAATGAACATTTAAAGAGTCAGAACTGTTTTTGTTTTGTGCCAACATTAGTGATGTTAGATTTGGTTAGGTCAATAACCATTCAATTCTCAATGAAAATATCAAAGCCCCTATTGCTCTTTGTTGGAAATTCAGGTGGACACGGCTGGCTAGTGACTCTTCCAGCAGCTCATATAGATGATGGATTATTGTGGTGTGGTTTAGGATCGAAGCAATGACGGCTCTGCTGCCAAGAGGAGGCAATAATATTTGTCAGGGTTGTTGATTGATTTCTCATTTTAATGACACAGTTTCAGGCCTTAATCTCAAGGTAACATTTTGTGGGGAAGTGAAGCTGTGGAGGAGAGCCAGGGCTGACATATTTGTACTTTATCTCTGGGCAAATCACCATTTGTGTCATTACATTACTGCACGTAATGGTTTTACTGACGAGCAGCACAAGATCCTGCCAGCAGAGAGACGCAAAATGTTTTTTGTACAGTAATGGCATTTCAGTCAAATTAACTAGAACTCTGAAGTCACAAATCCAACCAGTATTACTGTGAATCTAAAAGGAGCTTTAAGACAAATCCATGCGAACAAAGCTCTTGTAATGTCAAATGCTACATTTGCTTCTATTTAGTCAAAACTGTGGGGGCATATCTACAGTTCATAATTTATTACTAATCACACCTGTCAGGATCTGAAGGCTGCAGTCATGGAAAAAGGCATGTTGGACGGCTTAAAAGCTAATTACAGTCGGGATTTGTTACTTGAGTCATCTTTGACTGCTCAAGCCTGCAGACCCTTCATGCTTTATTGCACTTAGAATGACATTTATATTGTACAAAAAGGTTTTAACAGGGTTTTTTTTTTCAAAGCATGCTACCTCAAATCAGCACAGTTGTGAAAAACCTATAATTTCCCCATCACTCTGATGTACCATTATGATCATAAACAAACTGTCAAAGATTCTGACATATTAAGATTTTCACCAAGTGGCAGCTGATCACAAATATGTTTTGTAATAGTTTTATTTCATCATTCCTGGAAATATGATAAATAAAATTAATGAAAATGCGGCACACTGGTAAGGTTTTGATTTATCCATACTAAAATGCTTTGTTGGGGAAGGGATGTTAGGGGTTAACAATGTCTCTGAAAGTTTTCTGATGACATGTTTTACATTGTGTGATACAGTGTGACTACAGTGGGAAAAAAAGGCAATGAGCAACTTGGTAAGAAATATTACACACATTGGGAGAAATTAGTAGATTTAGAAAATTGCTTTTTAAAAATTTAGGAAAAATGTCTTGGGGGAAAAAAAACTATATTCATAATGATCATTATATATATTATATATTTAAAATTATGTGACAATATTTTTACCTTTCTAATACACTTTATCCAGGTCATACCTTTGTTTGTTTGTTTTGTGTGTTGTTGTTTTTGCCCCTTTTTTAAATCTAATTTATTTATTTATTTTTTTTACTCATTTCTGGCTAAAAAAATTTGCCCCTTTTTACATGTAGTCCAGTCACTGAAAAGCCATCACTGGCTTGTATCCCTTGGTAACCATTGAGAATAGATTGTCCTGCCCCTTAAATTGGGGCCTTTAAAGTCTCTATAACCACTATTACAAAAAAAATACAATTAAATGCAATTTAAAAAAGAACAATGTATCAAATGCAAATGTGAAGACAACGTGGAAGGGGTTATTCAAAACAGAGAGTTTATAGAGAATAACCACCTGAGCTGGCAGCCTCCACTGCTTTATAGAGCTTTAAAGATTGGTTTAGGTTTGGTTAACTTTTGCTCTCTTGGTGTAGCTTTTAGCAGCAACAGCAGGGCCAGAGTGGCATAATAATTCAGGTCGGGTATCTTAACATGATCCCAGGCCAGTGTGCACATATTCATTATGAATGCCTAAATCATTTTGTGAAGAAGAAAAAAAAAGAAAAAAAAGTTCATTTTTTCATAGTTTTATAAGTACAAACAGTTTATTGCACAGCATAAAAGCTACAGGAATTAATATTTATATATTTAATTTTTGTAATTAATTTTTTGAGTCATCATCAACTTTTTTTATTAATGACACTTCTAATTACCCTTGCTTGTGAAAATAAAGCAGCATTTAACTTCACTATCCTGCAGTCATTTTCTCCTTTCAATGCCCTCCCTCCCAGCACTACATTTTCTCTCTCGTCTGCACTGTCCATCTTTTCTCAGCCACACAGTGGGGGTTGATGATCTACAGTTCCTAGTGACTGAAGCTGCCCTTCGTTATTTTCACTTTGATTTACCCATTTCATTTTGTATTTCTAACACTGGCATGATACTCCAGTGAGCTGGCCCGGCCACCGGGAGTTCTCCCAGTGCTCCCAATGGCCAGTCCAGGCTCTATAAACAAACACTATCTGCCCGGCACTAAAAAAAAAAAAGATACACATTTCTCTATTTCTTTCTACAACTACCTTGAAATAGCAATAATTTCACTACATTATAGAACAAAGTTTAACATAACAGCTGTGAATTAGTTGTGTTACTGTAGCATTATTTCTTAAGACCATAATGCTGTTTGAAAAATATTCAAAAAAATTTTTAAAAATAGTGTAATCTAAAATGTTATAATACTATAAAACTGCAGAATACATGGAAAGTAACATGTCAGCACAAAATGTGTGTAAGATCCTACCCAAGAGCAAATCCCAAATAAGAAAATGTCAAATGTCAAAATCTACAACTGCATACGTGGGTGTAAAGGATACATTTCTCTTAAAGAACAATTGTTAAATGAGGTCCAATGTGTATTTTAGTTCTAAGACATTCTGATGAAAAAGTCTGCAGAAGAGCGGAAACTCCTACAGTGTTACACCTCACATTTTAACTATGTAAAAAGCAATGATGCACCAGCACAAAACACCAATATGTGTATTCATCTCATTGAGTGTTTAATCTCATGAGTTTTATCCCAGTAGTTGTTGTTATTATATATAATAATATTTAATCTTTAAAAAGGCCCCACTTCCTGACAACCCTAAATATAAAGAATTAGTATCACTGACCTGAATTTGAAGGGGCAATACACATCTTTCATAGATTATTAAGATTTTTGTTGACCTCCCTTTGATCTCAAAGTACTTTCTGCTCCACTCTTTCTGTCTAGTTCATATTTTTATGCTTTATTTCCAACAGATGCTTTTAAATTTTAAACAGCAGGTGTTGCTGCAGTCTGGGCAAAGCTTTAACTTCCAACACACATAATTGAGGTAAGCAATGGTTTTTCCCAAGCCGTTACCTCACCCACCACCAACCCTTGTTAAATACCGTCTGATCTCCAAGTTGAGCCCCGACTTATTTATGTGAAATTAGTTTCCATGGTGTTTATCTCCCCATTCGGACATGTTTGCTCAGTCACACCCCTCTTTTCTTTTTTACATCTGAAAAATAGCAAGACCCTGAAAACAGATATACTACAGACAGTGAGATCTGAGTCTAAGAAATGATTTACAAAGTTAAAGCATAAAAGCACAATTTGGTCGTTCTTGTAAATGAGGACAATTCTCAAGGTAATAACACAGCAATTACTGCCGTCCCACATTTTGGCAGTTGGCTACCATAATCACAGTCGCGCTTTTACTTTAAATATACAGCTGCTTATTTCCTCCTGATATTAACGCTAAAACCCGAATGTGACTTTAGAGACACACTACAAAGGCAATTAGAGGAAATGACCTTTTCTTAAAAAATCTGAAGATTTATCACAAATTAACATGTTGCATCGTTCAGTGTAAGCTCAAAGGTGCTTTTCAGGTTCATATTTTTATTTTGGGGTCCTGCTACAAAAAGAAATATGCTTTAAGGTTACAAAAGACAATACTTTTCTCAAACTGTCTGCTGCACCTCTACCTTGTCTGCAACTGTTTAAACATAGTTCAACAAGGCAAGGTTACACGTTTCCCCAACATTTGTCACAAGTAAGATCTGTTATATCTCTCTTTTAAATAATGTTAGCTTGTTTTTTTTTGCATAAATTCTACAAACCATCTTTCTCTGTTTTACATTTGTCTTACAGGTGCATTTGGGACTAATTACTTATACTTACAGAGCCCAGTAAGGACAAATGCATTTGTTATGATGGGATATAGAGGTAGCGTATGTAGGGGAGACCGGGGATGGTTGTACCATGGGGATGTTTATCAGAGTTCCACTTTCACCAACAAGGGATGACCTGAAAGTAATTTAATTTATGTGTTTCTTGACCTTCCATGTAAAATTTCATAACTACATGAAGAAGTATGCAAAAACTACCATAATGCTGAATTTCAGATAAGAAAGTAATTTTCTAGACCAGATCATTTTATGATTAGTATAGATATTGTTAGAAATAAGAATAGGGTGACTTGTGGGCAAGAACAGCAGGTTTCTTCTATACGTCTTTCAAACCACCAAGCTACTACAGCTGCTATAATTAGCTTAACAATGGCTGACAGGGTGAGCAATATTTGTAACACCTTTCAAATAATTGTCAGAAGCATCCCTGTAAGTAACACTTTTTTTTTTTTAAAATTTTCTGTCTCTTATACATTCTTTTCATGTCAAGACAGTGGGCGTGAAAACCGATGCTCTGTCATGTGACACTGAGCAGATAATACAGGAAATAATGAAACCTCAAAGAACAAGGATCAAAACAGCTGCCCAGTGTTTGCTATCACATCAGTCAAAAGGTCTTTAACGTGCAATTAGAGGGTGTCCTCACTAGTTATTTGACTGAGGCAGCGTACTTTTATCTTGGACTCACTCCATGTTAGGTATAAAGAATATGAAAGGTAAAGAATAGCATGGTAGACTTCAGTGGAAATAGGTTAGTAATGTATCAGTTCTGAATGTGTATCCACGTACTATTTTTACTTTATTTTAGGTCAGGAAGTTTGCATATCAACAACATCAAACACCCCTCAGTTATGGGATGAAAACAACATGGTAGGTCCTGACTGGTTCTCAGGCTTCATGAAAAGACAGCTGAACTTGTCCAGGAGAAGTGTGGAGGCAACTAGCTTGATGCGAGCTACAAGCTTTACCAGTACAAATGCGGAGGAACTTTTCAAGAAGCTTTAGGACATTACTTAGAGGCACATCATTGATTGATGCAATATTTCGAATATAGACAAGACCAGTGTTACATGTCCTGGAGTGCAGCAGGTTGGATCAGTGACTTCTGCTGTGAGGGATGCCTTGATTGCAGTAGCGTGTGCGGGGTGAGCACTTGAAAATGACCTCCCACTTTCTTTGTATTCCCAGGTAAGACACAACGATCTTGCACCTTGGACCACCTGGTGGTGCTGAGAGCTGCATGGCTTCAGACTGGATTCAAGATAGCACTTTATGAAGCATAATAAGGTCAGTCCAAAGAAGATGTTACCTCTACTTGACAACCACAGATCACGTTTCAGTCAAAGCTGTTCATTAATGCAAACAAGATTGTTTTTTACTGCAAAGTTCGTGGTCACTAAAAAAGCTTTTCTAAAGTTAAAAGGATCCCCACCACAACTAAACTGGTAATGGGGCTGGTTTAACAATGAAACTCCTTATATTTCACAACAGTTCATGAACGCTGTAATACCACTGAAGAAAAAGAGTAGTAGACAGATAAGGGTACTTTACACTTTCAAAATACTGCATAGGAGAAGTCGGCAACCTTTCTGATAAAGAGCGCAATTTTTATTTGTTATTTTTAAAAAGCAATGAAGAAAACCATTTTAGTAACATACTGAAAGTCTGTGGTTCTGAATCATTACACCGGGCCAACAAAGTTGGAACTGCTGCTCCTTCAGTAAGGTTTAGCAGCTTGACCTACAGCTTTGCTGATATGCAAAGACCATTGCTAAACACAGTGATTTCTATATTAGACCCTAAAATACAAATTGGGTCCACTGTGGTCTAATGTTGTATTTATACCATCACAGCAACAACATACACACTTTCATTATGACATTATGGTTGCTATATTGCAGTCCCTTACAGCCTGTATTCCATGGACCTGCTGAACCTGGAGCTGAGGCCTGGCAGGAAGGTCTATTTACGGACATCCAAGCTGTCACCTTGTCCACCCTGACGTCATCTTGTTGAAAAGTTGTAAAATAAAATCCAAGCTCAGTGTTCACAGCATAATGAAACCTGAGCTTTTGCTTTGCAGGGAGCATTTTTACATGCGCTAACGTCAAATTTTTGGAACTTTGACTATGTTCGACATGGATAACCAACACTAAAACAGTATATAAATGAAAGAAAATCATATGTCTCCTTTAAATGGTTGAACTCACAATTTAGACCCAATATTTCCTTGACATCTTAGTGGCTTGAAAGGGGTTTGTACTAAACCCTGTCAACCCTGTCAGCCAAATGAAATAATGAAATAATGGTTACATAACTTGCCAAAATGGAGAAACACAAAAGGACTTTCTACAGATTAACAGTTCCCCATTAAATTACTTTACCATCCAGAGGAGTGATTGAAAATACCCAGCAAAGCCAATTTACCCTAATAATAAAATTCTGTCAATAGTACACAAAACATATCGTCTACTAATTTTTTTGTCACCACAGTATCTCTTGAGAGGGTGACTTTTTACTGTAAGTTTTAAAGTCTCAACACCAACGTTTTGAATTTCATTCTGCAAGGATGTAAAGTGGTTGCTTGTATCCAGACCTTTGAATCTGCTCACTCCACAGAGCTCTAGCCGACTGATTCATCTAGCATCATAACATGAAACAGAGGTTTCTCGGTTACAATAGAAAAACAACCAATGAACACTACGGAGAAACTAACACTATTGTCAGGGGCTGTGTTTAGCCCCTAGTGGGATATACGTCACTCCGCTCCATTCTTAAAACCACGGCAGAACAGGTATGTTGGCATGGCTACGCATCAGTGTGGGGATTAAATTACGTTACATTCAGGTGAATACATTGTTAGGGGAAATCGAAACCATCTACCCCACAGAAATCAGTTAGAAGGGATGCAAATTAAGACTAAAGACAGAAATGCTGTGTACAAGTTGGTGGTTAAGTGGTCACGTTCAGCTGAACGTAAGTATATTCAAGCATGCAGACAAATATGTACAAGTATGATGCACTTGTATTATTGTATATGCATATTTGACACTGTCACTCAAAATTACTTTGGAATCAGACTTGTACAAAGATCTGAATATGCTATATTGTCTCCATCCTTCAGGCTCAACAATGCATTTCTATTGTGCTCTGTTCTTTTCTACGTGGCATGTTCAGCTGCCCAATAACGATCAGAAAACTACATTTCAGGTTATCTGAGCTATGGGGAGTAAATTGTGCATCTCTAATGTGTACATTTCCTCATACACCAAGTAAATTACCTCATCGTCCATCTATAATTATGATAAAGATGTGTGTGCGTGTGTGTGTGCGTGCGTGCATGTATGTGTATGTTCTCTGAATGATTTGGGGAACATTTGTCTGATCCTTGGTATTCCCAAATATACCACCAGCCAGAAGCCTCAATACAAAACAATAAATTAAGAATTAGATGAGGGAGCCGGAAGAAAAACAAAGGTTTCCACACAAGGAGTAGCGTTGATTTATTGCTGGTTTAGAAGGTGCCCCCCTGAGTTAAACCATGGTAGGATAGAGGAATAAATCTCCCCTGATCTGACTGAGCCTCTAGACTCAAATATAACAGTTCGTTTGGCCCCAAAAGTCGAGTCAGCTAGCCCTGGGCCACTTGCAGTATTTAATCTTCAGCCCTTCGGCTGAGCTTAAGCATGGATAATCCAAGCCTACATGGACATATAAAGTCCACTCACCATTCAGAGAGACTTGCAGATCCAGGAGGCGTTTCAACAGCCACCTGTGGCTCTTTCACAGCTCTCTGCAGTTCTTAGCATCAGGTAACAGTTCACAGTAAAGTAAACAAGGTAAGTCAGAAAGAGATGAGTGGGCAACAAGCCAAGGCATTAACAGCTAATTAATGAATAGCAGCAAATAGTTGCTAAATAATAACTGAAAACAGACTGCAAGACATTTTGTTGAGGATCCAGTGACTCAATGATTAGTTTGTAGATATCTGTGATAGATTGTTCTCAGTTAACACTTAATCAGAAGCTAAATTGCATATAAAGTAGTAGTTAGGCCGACTATTTTGTACTGTGCCAGAACACGGTTGGTACCCCCCCGGTCAGCATTTAACACCAGTAATGTTGTTCTGTGTCCTAATATACTTGCACATGTACACATGTAACACTCCAACACAGTAAATGGTGTTATGCACATAGTTGGTGGTAGGTGGTTAGTATATATTATTTTGATTTCCACAGTGCCTTTTAAAAAGTGTGGACACGACATATAACCATAACCATCATTTCAAATGATGGTTATGATGACCTATCACCAGGAATTACAGGGGTTAAATTTTGTAAAAATCCCAAACCTCATGTAACCCACAGCGATTAAAATCTAGATCTACCTCTGACAGTATCCATAAGCCATAGAATGTTAGTGCATGATATGACACTGCACAGCAGGTCCTGAGCACCTCTGTTACAGTGTTGGTACACTAATAAGGATTCTGTCATGCAGCTGCACTCAAACACAGCGGTGCTTTGAGCTAACATCAGCATGCTAACATGTTCACACTGACAACAATAACATGCTGATGCTTGCAAGAGTAATGTTTACAATTTTCACCAACTTATTTTAGCATGTTAGCATGCTAACGTTTATTAAAACACAAAGTACAGCTGAGGCTGATGGGAATGTCATCAGTAGATGCGTGCTGTACCTGTGTGATCGAAACTTAATTATCTTAAATAAAGTTCAATGTGAACTGACTGAATCATCGTCACTGACCATATCAGCAGCTTTTAACAATAAAGCTCCCCTCGCTGGTGGCTACGAGCACTTTTGGAAGCTCAGCTGATAGTGGTGATGCATTCACTTATCTTAGGAAAAAAGTGCACAACCTACATAGTGACTGACTACTTATCTTACCATGATGTTAACCATATGCATTTCTTGCCAAAACAAATGAAATAAACAAAAAAAAGTGTATGCTAAAAAAGACTGCATGTAACAAGCAAAAAACATGCAATCCCTGTGATGACAGAAGTGTATTTTGATAAGAAACAATGCATATAACCAGTATAAATAGACAAGCCATCCCAGAATGTCAACAGCAGAAGCAGGAGGGTATCGAGCCTGACACATTTAGACATGAAGGTCCACTGAATAAGCGTCAGTATTTGAGTAGGGATAAGTTGGATTGCCTGACATAAAAAGTTCTTAAAGGTGAATAAACGTGTTCAAAGAATCATGGATATCCATCAAGTAGTTGTCAAAATACATTTTTTAAAAAACATATTTCTCTCAGGGGATCACAAAAATCCATCAATGTCCGTGCAATCCATCCAATAATTGTTCAGTCTGACGAAGTATATGACAGTACCATGGCTAAAAACACCACTGGTTCAACACTACCATTAACGGGAATGAACAATTGCAACTTACTGATAATATATAATTGTTATAGGTTAAAAGGCATCTTCTCAAAGCTTTTTCTATTTTTCCCAAACGACATCAGATCACAGTGACTGCACATCAGCATCGCCATGCTGAATATATGAGTGACATCTATTTCAAAGAATACACCCACTTGGACATGAAGCCTTTTCACAATGTCTCATAGTGTACGCTCTTCTCTTGACCTCCACTGATAGGATATGAAATACAGTCATCCACCTG
The DNA here is from genome assembly GCF_026936395.1 of Plectropomus leopardus. Classification (NCBI taxonomy): domain Eukaryota; kingdom Metazoa; phylum Chordata; class Actinopteri; order Perciformes; family Serranidae; genus Plectropomus; species Plectropomus leopardus. Next base: position 11,921,239 of record NC_142185.1, on the reverse strand, counting down.
TCACTGAAAACCACCATATAATATGTGCTTATTCATGCAGGTATGCTGGCTTTGAAGTCTCCTGCTAATTGCCATTTCCTTTTGAAGCTAGTAGGGCTTATATCCTTGATAAATTAAATTCTCAGCTTAGATTTCAGATGGAGTCATTTCATCTTTGGAGAGCAGCCGGTTGCGGTTTTCGCCCCCACCTTGGCCCCACCTGGGAGGACAGTCCTCAGGGTTTAATACCATCCTTCTCCGATTTCTGTTGCCGTATTTTATGCTAATAGAGGAATGCAAATATGGTGCCTGACAACAATTTCTGTCACAGTCCTCCCAGGTGTTACTCAAGGTTTATGACCCTAATCAAAGTGCGTGCATGTAAGACTGTGTGTGAGGTAGACTGAGGGAGACGGAGAGACAGACGCAGGGAGAGAGAGGGTTGGTAATAGAATTAGGAGTGATTGAGTTTAGTGGCATGCACAATCCTAATCACCTCACATTTAAAAGACCCCTGAGTAATTGCCTTGGTTTGCAGTTGGGCAGATGGATAAGCAGCACAGTCTCACTGGGCTAAATGTCAAAGACGGGCAGAAATCCCTCGAGCATCACTCCTACACACACTCGCTGTTCTTCAGAAGGACACTGTGAAGGACAAACTATGCCATGTTTTTAATTAAAAAAAAAAGGTTTAAAATATATGATATAGTCTATCAAACCACAATGAACACACAATTCTACTTATCCAGTAGTGTACACTTGCACACTTGTACTGTACTGTTTCTTTGATACATTTGTTTGCATTGCATTTCATCAGATGCATTGTCCTTGTGCACTTGCTGCAGCTGAGAGACAAAGAGCCTTATTGCAAGTTTGCAGTTGGGTTTTGTTTATGAGAACTAACGTGAAATCCAAAATAGGGTAAGTATTTTGTCCTGAATTTTTAACCTTAACACACACCCACTTGTTTAAAATGCAGAGCATCTGCCTCTGCATACAAATGTTCCCATGATTTAGTCTTTGTCTCCACCTCCCACGGCTTCCAGCATGTCCCAAGTGGATTTTCATGCCTCTCTTTTAATTCACCTATGCACCTATGTTGGCGATCACGCTGGTGATTAAAATGTGTATTATTTGCTAGATTGCCTCCACATAAAGGGTGTGCTTAAAAATAAGTAATATCCCAAAAGAGCACTTTGAGGAGAGCGCGCTGGCCTGATTATCAGCAGCTAAAAGCCCTTGCTTCGCTCTTATTCCCAGGGAGCATGACTTGGGGAGCTCTAAAGGACAGGCAGAGCCATTATATTCATGAGGAACAAAGGAGAGGCAGAAGGCTGGGATTCATAGCACGCTTTTTAACCACACAGCTTCTCTACGAGAGCCACTGTCTCAACACTAAAGCTAAAAAGGCACAGAGCATCACAGAGGAACCAGCATATGATACAAAGAGATCCAATCACATTGATTTAACATGCTGCTGCCTTTAAGTGCCGCTTATTAGGGGGGATACAACATTCATGTTATGAGGATAAAATGCTCTGCAGAAACAAGAGACTTTGAACATCAACTGAATGGATCATAACACTTGAAATATGACCTTTGAAACCATTCACGCAAATGTAATATTAATACTACATTATGCAATATGCTGCCATCACTAGAAAGTCACTGTAGTGGTCATTTTGTTCAAACAAAAAAAAAAAAAACAATGCTTTTGCTTTCCCTGCAAGCGACCTCTTGTGAGAGTTCTCTTTATACAGCAAAGGCAGACGTGGTGTGACACTGTTAGACTTTGACAAAACACCCGAGGGGGGAGTTTAAAGTGTGTAAAGTGTGTGACTTTGTTTGACATGGGTCTTGTACCAGAAGTCTACATTAGTTTCTTTTAACCATGTAGGCAATGTTTTCCTAATCTAAAAGTAAATATTCAGGTTTTCAAGTCTATCTCACAAAATACAGTACTCACAAAACATATAATGTATATTGAGGGCTGGGCAATTAATGAGATTTTACTTTCGATTATGATTGGGGCTTTCCCCCATTTCTAAAACAAGATAATCAAGATAAAACAATGTTGTGCCACATGACGAGTCTGCCAATGTTGCTACCGTTTTGTCTTTTATTTTGTAAATCAAGTACACCCTCTCCCCTTCTTGGCCCGTCCCTCCAAAGTCCAAACAGAAGTTTCAACAGCAATTGAAAACAGCAAGTCAGAACGCACCGCCTCTTCAGTTGTTTAGAAACTTGGGTGTCTCATTTTGGCTTCAGATTGTGTGTGTAGCAAAAGAAAGCGCAAGCAACGAGTGCGAGATGGGAGAGAAAACGTGTGCGAGCCAATGATGGAGACAGCTACTGGAGCGGAGAGTTTGACGTTAAACGTAGCAGTGCAGTGTGAAAAGCTTTCATTGTTTTTCAGGTTAAAAGTTCAAAGAAACACAGTATTCAAAGAAACACCACAGCAATTAATGTATGATGTTCTCAAAGCCAATGTGCGATCATACAACATAAACGTGCTTTTAATATCAATCAAAATAATCGTGATTATTATTTTTGCCATGACTGAGCAGCCCTCCTGTATATACATTTAAAGAGTCATAGGCTGCTGCAATGCAACTGCCAGAATGAATGTTAGCATTGTACATTTCTGCCGAGCATGGGTATGTACTGTTTGTACATTATTATGTATTGGATATGTGGAAATTTTATATTTCTTTAGATTTCAACAACGCTGTAGTTAACGTGGATATGTTTAGGTACAAAGACTATTTGGTTATGTTTTGAAAAAGGGCTTGAAATATCCAGGTTTGATGACACAATCACGGCTGGATGCAGACAATGTCTGGCTAAAACCAACCGGTTTTAGCTGTTTGTTGGTCTCAAAAAGTGGTCTGAAGCTCGGCAGCTGTTTCACCCAAGGAACTGAATGTTTATTTCACTACTATAAGCCCTCTCCAATGTCATTTCCCTAAATTTGGCAGTACATTAAACCAGTCTCACACACGCACAAGTCAGTTATGATTACAAACTACGGTTAGGTCAAGACGCTGGTGACGATGATGAGCATGAGAAGCTTCCCTGAGAAGCTTTCTAATGGTTTGTGCAGACATTTTTTAGTTGTTAAAACCATTTGCTACATTAGCTTTTTGGGTAGCTGGTCATAGTCCATTGCGCAGGTAAAGATGTTGGATGTGGAGGTCCTGAGCTAGCAATACAGACAGCCTATGACAGTGAAGTATACAGGCAGTTCAAGGGCAACAGCTCTGGTGGACAATGGCACTCTCCCTCAAAACCTGCGACATCTGTGGCATTGTGCCGTGTGATTAAACTGCACATTCTAGAGTGGCCTTTTACTGTGACCATCCCAAGGCAAACCTGTGAAGTAATTATGCTTTTATATACACATTTCTATGCCACACCTGTCAGCTGGATGGATTATCTGGGAAAAGGTGTAGTCACAGACAAATTTAAACAAATTTGTAAACAGAGTTTGAGAGATGCATATATTGAATTCATAAAACGTATTCCATCTTTAACTTGAACCTACGACAAATGGGAGAAAAAAAAGTGTTGTATATTTTTTTGTTAAACATACATGTAATTGCAACTATGTCACTTTAGAAACATTAATATGATATGTATAAAACGTGCAAATGTATATCTGTGGTTTGCAGAAAAGTACATTACAAAAATTTTCTTCTAGGGGACTGGGCTGGCTGCTTCACCATTTCTCCTCTACATCTTAACCATTAAGCAATACCTTTGTAACATCACTATACTGTACTGAGCAAAAATACATTCCAAAACTCAACAAAAACAAATACAAAATCAAGTTTCTTCATGATTAAACCATGTGGTTCTCAAGATTTTTCTGATAAGTCCCCGTTTGGAAGCTGCGAAAATAATATTCTCTGTAATGGCTCTCCGTGGGCGCCCACTTGACAGTTTGAGAACCACTGAGTTAAACTAACCAATGATTAAAGGTAAACTTTGGGCAAGCTCTACTTGGGAAAGTGTCTAAATACAAAACTAAATACTAAAGGCTTATAAATATGGAGTCTTTTATTTTAAGATTTCATTAGAAGCATTCAAAGATTTCAGAATTAAATTAAATTAACTGACCCACAGTATCTGTTGAGGCCTTATGGATGCTGGTTACCATCACTTCAGAGTAGATGCTGCTTCAAAGACAAAATGTGGACAAGATGAGTGCCGAGATGGGAGGTTGGAAACAAATATATATATGTGTGTGTGTGTGTGTGTGTGTGTGTGTGTGTGTGTAAGTGTGATTATGTATGTACATGTGTGTAAATCTGTATGTCTACACGGATGGATGTGTATATGTGTACACAAATGTAGGTTTATGTATATATGTGTATATGTGTGTTTTATAGGTTTGTGATCATGGTTGTGTGTATACTTTATTTGAATTGCGATGGTGGCGGTGGTGTTGTTGTTGTTACCTTGCTCTCTTATATTGTAAACGTTGGTATTGTGAAGCACTTTGTAACTCTGGTTTAGAAGAGCACTATAGAAATTAAGTTTTATTGTTATTATCATTATTATTATTACATTATAATCCCTCGCTTTCATTAGTCACTGAGAACAAAGCTGATAAAAGGAATACACTTATTAATTCTCTCTAATTGACATTATGTGACCAAGGGCTGTAAATCTTGATATTAACATACAGTAAATGACTACACTTGTTAATATACAGCTCAGAATTATAGCAATAACAAGTACCACATGCTAATGACAAAAACATATTTTACACATTTCATCAGACACAAAGTTATTTCCACACTTACATACATGCAAGCAGGTCTGAAAGAAGTGTAAAGAAGGGGAGGTATGGGCTGCGGAATAAAGTCACCAATTACATGGCTCATGACATTAAAATGCTGAATAAAACGGCTCTATATTGGGCTTGTCATAGGCAGAACTGACAGAAACTCTAGCAAAAAATGAGCCACAACAAACCAATCATGGGAGGAGTGTTCACTAGAGCCATGAACAGTGTAAGATGGGTTTTGGTAAAAAGCCACTGTTTTGGTTGCTTGAGTTGGGAGGACAGGAAGAGATGTAATTTACAAGTGAGTGCACCATCGAGGAAGAAAGAGACATCTGAGCAGCTCTTGCTCAGACCTCAAAGGTGTTAATAAAAAATGACCGAGACCTTCAGTAATGTGGTGATATTTTTGGCTATGCAGCATTAACGCTTTAGAACTCCCATAGGTGAAGACCCAGTGGCCACCGTGCAGTGCAGGGAAATTTCAGCCCACATTAATTTTCACCGGGACACCAATGAATCACTTCTGAAGGCATTGTGAGGAAGCAAGCAGTGTTGGACTGACTCATGATGTGAGAAAAGGAAGGGTCAGAGGTTGAGGTTTTTTTTTACTTTGTGCAAATAAGGGTGAAATTTGCCTGGAAGCTCTATGCTGATTTGCTAAAAGTATTAAAAGGAATGTGGAGGATAATTATTTCACTTTCTGAGTGTCTTCTTTTGTACAACCTTTTTCTCCAAGATTGCAGGTTTAAAGAAAATTGCTGCTTGGCACAAAGTCTGTTAAGTTCTTGGAAAAAGTGGTGAGTTGCTTTAAACAATGCTTGCTAACAAGAAATACTTATTACAGTTATGAGCTTTGACATTCCCGCTGTAACAAGAGCGAGGTGGTGGAGGATGTATGCCAGGTTTTCACTTCAAGTGGGTTTTAATGTGAGGGACAGCTCACCCTCAAATACAAATACATGTTTTTGGCTTTTCTGTAGTTCTATTTATCAGTCTAGATTTTTTTGGTTTGAGTTGCCAAGTGTTGGAAATATCGACTGTAGAGATGTATACCTTCTCTCCACTATAATATAACTAGATGACAGCTTGTGGTGTTCAAAGCACCAAAAAAACAGCAGTGAATCTTTTAAGAAATCAGAACCCGGTTACTCAAGGTAATCCACACAACTTGTGTTCTTCTTTACTGACTGGCCGATAACTTTACTTTATAGCCAATGAAATTCCTAACACAACATTAATAGATGACAAATACGTGGCTCTTTTATTGTCTTAAGCAAGGTTTCCCATACATTTATGTATTTGAGGCGGGTCGCAACTATTACAACATCTGCCTTTACAAATACATTTTTTATTTCTAGAGCTGGACCATTCATAAGGAGCACTGTTGAAAAATATCTACCATGCGTTTATTCATTACACCACACACTCCCCCCACACCACAAACTTTTCTATGACATGAACCCATAATTTAAAAAAAAGAAAATTACAAACATACCAGAATCAAACTCTTGTAACATATTTTACTAGCATACATGGAGGGAGAGATGGAACATGGAATGCCGTCAGCTTGAGAATTTTAACATGGGGGTCTATGTGGATTGACTGGCCTCTAAAGACAGCCTCAAGTGGCCATTCGAAAAGAACTGCAGTTTTTAGCACTTTAGCATGGGGTTTATTTTTAAGTCCCACAGGTTGCTGCTTGTGTGTAGTACATATCTGTTGCTACGTCTTATAAAGCTTTCTAGTCTAGTGGCTTCATCTTAACCATTCCCTGTACAGCTTGTATACTTACAGCTTCTAGTTGAAGTTGTTGCTGATAGCAACCTTTTGTGCGAATGCTGCCATAATGTTATCATTGATTTATGAGTATCAGCGATCGGTGTTGAAACAAGCCTAACTTGTCAAGATAGAGGAACATGTATACGGTTCTGACTGCAATCATCTGGGGATGCCACTGTGCAAATTATTGATCATTATATGTTTCCAGCAGTGCATGTTCTCTCTTGGCAGACTGCGCCTTCTATGATTCACCTAACCACTGGCATATCCAAGCCATTATCCAGACTGAAAAACATAGCAGGATGGCTTTCCAAGGCTCCTCTTCCTCTAATTGACAAGACAAGACTTCAGCTGTGTCTGACAATAGAGGGCTGAGAGAGCAGAGGGTTTGTCTGTTGGGAGCAATGAAGTGAAAACAGGAGAAATTTGGGAATCACCATGCAGTACGTGGGAGATAAGGCACACGCTGATCACCCTCCATTTGCTTTAACTGCTTCACATTTCCCCATATTAGAAAACCCGGACATTTTGTAGGATATACTGTTTGGTTAAAATACTCTTCTCAGCTGAACGCTGTTCGTAAGGATCATTGGCACAGCTACCCAGAGACTTCCAACCTGCTGCATGTATCTTGAGCTCAGCAGGGGAGCACATTTTTACCACCCAATAGATACTCTATGTGCGGTATGGTATTCCCTAAAAAAAGCACTAGAAGGTGAAAAATACCAACTCTACAGTCACATAACACCACATCCATCTCTACAAGTGTTTATTTTATAGCTGGTGCAGGAAGCCCCTGCGGTGATTATGTACAGTGGTGTAACCTGAAGCGTATGGAGCACAACCTATTTTTGGGAGTTGACTTTTTTGCTGATGGTGACAATTGCTCAGACAAGCTGGTGTTGAGGTTCAAAGGCCACCATATCTCTCGCTCTCCTGATTCGTCTTGCATGGATTAAATAGGCTTCTTCTCTGGCTGTCTACCCTTATCACAGAATTGTGCTGTGCTTGCATTTGCACAGCAGCACCTTCGTTTATGCACAGCTACGGTATCAAATTTTAAAAAGCAGTGGGTTCTGGAGGTGACAACAAAAGCATTTTACAACCAATTATTGTCTCTCACTTCAGGGTATCACTACAGTGCTTGATGCCAGAGTAAATCTGCTGTTTCATTAGGTGCATGTGTGATATAATCTAGACAAGTGAAATTTAGTACTGCTCTTTGCCAGTGAATTGCAATGTTTATTTACAATAATTTCCGTTTAAACACCGCGGCGACACGTACATATAATCAAATGGCACTGAGTAAACTCTGCCTTAACTGATTAGTTTTAAGCCACTTAGATAAGGTCCACCTTTTAAAAAAATCAATATCAGTTAATAAGTGTAAGTAGTTAATAAGTTAACTATACGCTATATTTAGAATTTTTTCACTGCTTTACCTTGCCATTAGACAGCCATTACCGAAGGGGATTGGAAGCTGTTATATCAAAAACAGCAGACCCCATTGAGAAAAACAGTTATTAAACTCTACCGAACAACAGAGTAGCTGGTCTACCGCTGCCTCGATCAGCTGTTGTGTGAGGTAAAGCGGAGCAAATACTTAAATATAGTGTACACCTAAAATGATTCTGATTTTTTTAAGTGGCTAAATATACTTTGTTGCAGCCCCATCCACAGCAGTACCTTGTTTAGCTTCAGTGTCTGTAGATTTGGTTTATCAAAACAAAGCAACACAGTTAATGAAATAACACAATAGAAACATCAGACACGTCAGACCACAGTGTTTAACTCTATATCTTTATATGTTACAGTAAAGACTGAAAATGACAACAGAAATAAAAAAGTTTGCCTAATTTAAATATTTCAGTAATTCAAAACAGTAGCCAGTTTTCTAGGCGGAAGTGACTTTTGTTGTATGTTTGACATCACAGTGATTTATTCAATAGGGTTGGGACGATATATACATTTTCAAACCGGTTTGATATTAAGCCGAACACTACACTACACTGGTGCACCAAATTTTACTATATGTTGTCTCACATGACTCACCTATGAATGAGTGTGTAAAAAACGTCTCCTGCAGTGGTATCAGCTCAGCTGCAACAAAGTGATCCGCAACTTAAAACAAATATCGGCTAAGGGTGTAAAGTGGGGGGTGGCAATGGCCCCTTCACCTTCTTCCTTCCACACTACTTGCCCCCCTTGCCTTTACTACACCCATGTTTGAACCTTGCCTTTAGTGTGATCTCAGTCTTTAGTGTTTCATGATCCAGGGGCATTAAGTGCGAATCGCCCCTTCCCAACTTCCTACCCCACTAGTTTTGGCCCTGTTGCTTGGACCACACCCATCATTAAGCTTGGCCTTCATTGTAATCTTAACTAAACACCAGTGAAGTTTTGTGACTGCATCTTGTAAAGGTTGATTGCTATTGCAGTGAAAAAACCTGTCCATAGACATAGGACACCTGGGGAAATACTCAAACCCACATGGGTGGTAGTTCCTGCTGTCATATCGATGACACACACATACACAGAGACTCACAATGTGAAAACAATAACAGCCAAAACAGTTTTTTTTCTTTTCTTTTTAATACTAACTGCTATGTCTCATCTCATCGCCTAAAAAAACATGAACTTTCCAGTAAACAAACAAAATGTGTGCTGTGAGTACCTCTACTGAAACTTGATCTCTTTCATGATGCCGGCCTTAGCTCGGCAGTTAATTCTGCTCAGCCCACCAGACACTAGTGGTTCCTTTAGTCAGCTAATAAACAAATATAATATTATGTTAATCACATTGTCAAATTGCTTATTACTAATGCATTACAAGTTGGATTTAGAGCCGTGACACCGTCGGCACAGGTTGCTGATAGGCCACTTTTTAATTCACCATGATGAGTCACAATGACAAATGCTGGTCTGCATAAAATCAAACTGGTTTAAGCTTGTACACTCGATCAGACTGGCAAAACCAAAAATTGACTAAACTCTACAGTGAAGATTTTAAAACCCTAAGTATGAGAGCAAATATGAGGATCCAAAGCAAATATATGTAATACCTTCAGGCATTTAGTGCCAATTGAACTTTCTGTGCTGTACTTGTTGTTTAACACAAGCTGAACTTTAAAGCTTCTTTAAATTGCTTTCCTTGGTAAATTCATCGACCACTGATTTAATCTAAATCCAGGCCTTTGGACCTTCCATGTTCCTTCTCTTTATCCAGTGATTGCTTCCTGGCAAATGATGATTAACACCAATAACAGAGGTGAGAAAAATAATACCTTATAATGACTTAACATACAACTCATGTATCTAATTCAACTGGGTATGCCTGTTCTTAGTCTACAGCTATTGAATCCATTTGATTTTACATGGTTAATTTACTTACTTTATTTATCAAATAGAAATCAATCTGTAATTTTTAACTGTGTAATTCACACAGCATTTGATTTTCACTTAATACATACCCAGCTCTATTCCCTGATGAACACTTGGAGATGTAGGAAAAGATCAGGATAAACTCCCTCAGAAAGACAATGTTGACTTTGAGCTGTGTTTTTTATTTTGTAAACCAATGTAACCTTTGGTTATATCTGGATCTTGACTCATGTCATCAAATGATCCACAATCACTGAGGCTCCTCTCTTCACTTTGCTTACTTCAATGAATCATACCAAGGCCGTCTCATCGCATTATGTATATGTGCTCAACAGCAGGGTTGTTTTGTGCACCGAAAGAAATTTTAATATGATTTTGTCTTAAGAGGGATAAAAAACTGGGAGATTCTGATTAAATGTGCTACTGACCAACAAAAAATCATCACAATTTTAGCCACTTTACAACAAGTTTCTTTCCATTGGTGTTGACCTTTTGATGATGCAGTATTTTAAAAGGTCTTCATTTTACTGCTAACTACTGAGAAAAAAAAGGTACTAATGCACTGACTAAAACACTCTTTAGTTTGCATCAGTAATTCTTTTTACTGCAAAAACAGTTCTTCGCTTTACATCTTCTTGACTTGTCACACGAAACTATTATAATATTATATATCATTTAACATTTTGAGTTTACTTAAATCTCACTGGGGAAAGCAGCCAAATGAGCAAACATGAAAATAATAGCGCTTAAATGGTTGGGAGTTGTTTTTTCCCTCACTGATAGTAGCAAATATTTAATTTCTAAATCATGTTTTGGAGCTTTACTTTAACAGGCAACATGTCCTATCGTCCATTGAATGAGAAATAATTTCACAGTGAGATACCCGACCAATCTTGTGAACTGCATCGGTGAGGTGGGTTTAAGATTTAATTAAAGGCATTACGATGAAAACCAACAGACATGATGCTAGTATGGACCTGGAATTTTAAAATAAGTTGTCACACTGTGCCTTTCAGGACAGAGATAACAATGTTGCATCGGCGCGTACTGATGCCACATTTGTTTACACTTCCGGCAAACTACAATGACTTAATCCCTGTTTTGCGCCCTTGCCATCTCAGGACAGCAAGCTGCCGGGACGCCAGCGTCTGGCCATGTTTCATATCAGCTGATCTAGCACAGCTACGGTTTGTTTGCAAAGCCTGCCCTGTGAGAATGATAAATTGAAGTGATACATGTGTGGTCTCACCTGTACGACTCTGGAGTCTCTTGGGTGAATAACTCGACTCTGTTTGTGTGTGTGTACTGAACCTATCTTGTCTCCTGGGGGGAGTTGGGGTACTGGGCTTGGTGGGGCCTCAGGGAAGACATTATCACCCACCCACCTATCCCCATGGGTTGTAGTTCCCTATATCTCTGCCAGAGGGGCTTGAATGTCATTTGTTACTCCTAGCATCTTATTATGTTTCCTTCTGCAGGCGTGGTTCTATTGCTAATTTAAAGCTGGCAAGTTAAAAAAAAATCACATCAGTTTTTCACAGTCTCTTTATATGTGAAGTACACTTTTCTTAAAAGTGCTACATCATGCATAGCTAGATGTACCAACTTCTACAGATGAGCTAATTGCCGTCGACAGATGTTTGGTTCATGCTGAGCAGTTGGAGTCATTGCAGTGAATTATTAATTTCAAGTCAGTGAGCTGAGCATTTAAATTTTCCACTTTTGATTTTTTTGTTGAGTAGTCTGGCAGGCAATGGCATTGTCATCTATTGCTACAACAGCTATTAGCCTATAGGCTGCACACGTGACCAAGTGAGAGAAATGGCATTCCGGTTTTGCAAATATTGCAACACATGGTGATGTGTGCACCTCAAAGTTTGTTGGAAAAATTTTAACTACTGTCTTGCTAGTTGCTTATTTGTTCACAGCTAGTATGAGAGAACTGAACATTAATCAGGTGGACTGGGACTCCCAGTTTGGCTGACTTGACTTTGTATTCCTCGTAGTATTTTATACTAAATTATTTAAATGAGTAAATCAATGGTTTGTTGGATAAGACAATGTCACGCACTGGGATCTAAAGAAGCAACAGCAGAGAGCATCCCTGAGCAACCGCAGACAGTGGAACACATTCTGTGTGATGACGGGAGGAGCAACCTTTCCCTTAAATAGCAGGACATTGCTGTCCTGCAGGCTTTTCACAAAACACTTAAACCAGTGAGTGAATTCACTGATATTTTGTCAGGAGAAAGCTTTATCATCCTCATGCTTGAGCCACGCAGAGAAGATGTGTTATCTGTGTCAGACAAGGACGTTCAGTTAACCAAGAAAATAAAACAACCTTAAGGCTGTATTCAAAAGTAATTCTGTGTGCACGTTGATGCACAGTTGCACTTCCTTGACCTTAATACCATGGAGGATATGTGTCTTAAAAAGATGCGGTTACAGGCTGATGGTGGAACTGAAGAATCAAGTACAACCAGCAGCAGCCGGTCCTGTTGCAATCAGAGAGGACAAGGGAGAGGAAAAATGTGAACAAGAGACAGCTTTGAAAACAGATAACTAATGTTATTAATCTTGTGTTGCTAGGTGTTTTGGGGCTTTTCTTTTTTCTTCTCAGAAGAAAAGATCTCAGAGATCACAGAGGAAGATCTTATTCAGCTGTCATTTCACTGTGGTCCAGGGTGTCCCCCAACTATTTGTGTTCAAGTGCTACAAGCTCATGTTGGAGCGAGTGTTCAAAAAAAGTCTGTCAAACAATATGCTCAAGCTTGATAATGCACATAGAATCATTTTTAGGCTTGCAAGTATGAGTGAATCAAGCCACAATTTTTGAGGCTGAGAAATGAAACTAATGCAGAAGTGCCAAAACCTGCAGTTCACTACTGCAACCTGCAATTGCCACTTGAGGCTGGCTCCAAAACAGAGTAAATCCCCAATGACCACATAGATAAATTAAACATTATAGCCTGGTACAAAAACGGTTTGGACCTCTAATTTCAACATAGACAACAACTGTACTGGGGCTGAATTTTTATATACCCTAACTTGGCTGTTCTTAAGCCCCAAAATACGCATATTTATGGGCAGGGCTGCTTGCATGTAAATGTGGTCACTTCTGGCTCCAAAAAAACAAGATTGTGTCAGCCATAATGCTGCACTCTAGACGCCAAAACAGCAATCCACAAACCAACAGTTTACATCACAGTCGCTACATCCATCATTTATATAGTCGAAGGTTTGAGCAGCCTACATGGTCTAGATCAGTGTCTTAGGATACAATATTACAGCATATTACAGCAGATAATTTTCTTCCACTTGAAGTTAAGGTTTAATAATTTGAAAACAGTGTGATATATAGGTTTTAGAGAATTTCTTTGCACTGTTCAGAGTGTCTGACTGTCCTCAAGTTTTACATTTAATGTCAGTTAATATTCTAAATATGTTGGGTTGTTTTTGTTGTGTTCAGTGTTCTAGCAAATATATTGCTAAATGTATATATAAATAATCAAACTGTATAATTATTTTTTTAATTGTACTGTCTAATATTGAATATTTACCCAAAGGCTCAATGAAGCAGTCACTTTGTGGTGGAAGACCAACGTGTTGCCATTACGCTGCTTATAAAATTAGCTGACAATACTGTATATTGCTGTACAATCTGGGGGAAATTTTAAGGTATCAAAAATTAGATATAGTGAAAAATAGCAGAATGCAGTTAGGTACACGGTTCTGGCAAGGTTCAAAACAAACAGAACACAGGCACTCACAGATAAGTAGTTTTCTCATTTGTTGTGGGCAAAGACGAATGCATTGTCAGATAGAAGCCATCATCAGCATTACACTGATAATGGCTTCTAGCTGAGGCGCGATCAAAAACTGGATAGCAACTATCGCTGTTTACGAGCAACAAATCACAACACCTGGTCGTGTCATCTATAAGTCCCACCTCACTGATTGGATAACCTGCCACAAATACAGAATGTTGTGATAATTTAATAAAACCATGCCTTCCATGTCTGGTCGTTAGCCTCTCCATACATTTGACCTCACACATCTCCATCACAGCAGTTTGAACACTTCAGCTTGACAAAGCGGTGAGCACAAAGAGCATCCTGGCAGCTATTAATCCTTTTGCATCACTCATTGTCAAGCCAGAAAAAAAAAGGGTTACTGATGCCTCCATTTAGACAGCAGGGATTTCTGCCCATACAGAGGATTTAAATCAGAGCCTTGTTATTGAAGCCCATTGATTCACTGTCATCATAATCTCACCTCAGCAGAGAGCTGAGCTCCTATTACAACACATTTGGAGTTGTTTGTTTACCCAACGATTAGCCTTCTGGGTGCACAGATGACAGAGTGGGAGCACAGGCATTATTGAACATATCGCATGTACAATACCTGGGAGGTGAAGAGATATTGTAATATACTGATCCTCTCCAAGTGGGGTTGTGGTTGAGTATTGTTCTGTTATTGCGGCTGCCCACTAGAAGTCTGGCATGCTGAAAATGCACACTCTTTTCTATACACAGTGGTTGCCTGGTCTAAATATTAATGTCTCCTTTTATTGCCAAGAGCCTTTTTTTTTTTTGATATCATTTATGACTAGAAGAAATAATGACTCAGTATGTTGGTTTTAATAACGCCGTCTACACTAATTTCGAAAATGCAAATATTCATTTTGACTAATATGATTCTTTTCCATAATTTATATATGTTGACACAATATTCTAGAAGCACTATGATGTAGAGCTTAAGAAGACAAACCTATGACTTAAATAGGTGCTGAGTTATACTGGTTGAATATAAACAGTGAGCATGCTAATCTGCACTGAAGAAGGATGGAAGAAGGAAAATGGAGATGCTGTGATGAAGCATGGCAATGCTTTGTTGCTTTATGCAACCACCCCACCCAAAACACACACACATACACACACCTCCAACTGGATGCATTTTGCATGAGAGCAGATCTGTCCCCTGTGGATGGAAGTCCCACAGTAAGCTACAGGCTTCTACTCCTGTTTAAATACCATTTATGTCTCATTCTCTACCCCCCCCCCCCCAAATATCTGACAGTGTCACATCATATCTTAGTCAACCTGATAAGACACAAGATTATCTTCAATCATCCTGACCTTTCTTTGATTCAGGTCTTGTCCAGGATGGCGTGTAGGCGGAGAGGGGGGAGCACGCGGCGTCAAAGTGCTCGGGTATGCGGCCTGAATGCATGAAGACAACACGCCTGCTCCATTACCCCCTCTGTCACATTCTGTTTCATGTATCAAACTGATAGTGAGGCTCGTTTGGCGATGAGACATGTAGAATTATGCACTCTGCAAAGATGGACAAATAGAGCAGACAGATCTGTTATGCTTGGATATCAGGGGGCTTGGGTTCTGTCAAAACACTGCCTCATTCACTTATGAACTCCTTCAAACTACTGTAAGTTACCACGCTTGTCCAGAGAACGTTGTTTAGTCTTTAAATTAACGTAGAGTGCCGGCTGCTGCATGGGTCTGTGCTTTGAAACCAGCAACCAATTTTAGCACATATTTGCCTCCACTGTAAAGGGAAACACTGGTATTTTTCAACCTGGACCCCATTTTATCCCAGTTTTTTGTAAGTGACTCGTAGGAACAATGATTTTTTTGCCATGAGTGAGAGAGAGTGCTGCAGCCAGCAGTGGTAAAAACAATGTACATTGTAATCAACATATGTGGCAGGAGGCCCTGCCAATATGTGTCCATGTTTTAGCCACTGTTAGGCTCAGATTGGTATTATAAGTGTCTCACAACATTACAGAATGGACGCTACAGAGAAATTAAACCATTTTTCTCACCATTCCCTTGATCCAGTCTGTTTTGTGTCCAGGTCCCGGTAGGAGAAGTCTTGCCCTGGAATCTCATGAGGGATAACTTATTGCAGAGAGAAAAAGGTGGAAATGTGAGTGAGAGATGGAGAAAGGAGTGCTGATAACAGTGAGTTGTGTTTGAATGTCGTATTGCTCTAAAAGGTCCATTTCTTAATGTTGTAAGAGGCTCATAATAACAATCTGAGTCCAACAGCGGCAACATAAGCAATTTTGATGGCCGTAAATAGAGAGCTCCAGGGATGAAGTTTCTCCAATCCCCAGAAGTAAAAAGCTAATGTTAGGCTATAAACGAACCATACTACAGTCTCACTGACTTAACATTCCGACCACCACAAGGCGGTAAAGCCATGCTCGGCGTGATAACGTTCTGTCGTCTCATTTAATCACTTGTTAGCCAACGCCTTTTACGACATTTTAATCTTCAACTTCTATGAGCAGGATATCTACTGATGTATTTTATGTCACAGAACAAAAAGTGAAAATCTCTTACTCTTGAAAGATTATGAATATGATAAAAAATCCTGGTGCTGGCTGGCAACTTGAAATCCCCTAAATAAATACTCAATACTCTGGTAGGGAAAGTGTTAACCTTGTGTTAACCACAGACCTTTTTCAGGCTTCTAACAGAATACCCATTCAAAGAAACCCACTGACTTGGAAATGAGGAAACCAGGAGTGCTAAAATGCTAACTCATTGCTGGATGTTAGGACTCCCAGGGCACTGTATTGACAGGATGCACCTGCCCCGAGTGGTCACATTGTCGCCTGTTTCTTTGTTGCAGCTCTCTTTCTCTCTCTCTCTCTCAATACTGGGCCCATTTCTTAAACTGGTGCTACCACAAGTTCCTTATGCTGCATTCACAGGGAATCAGGAACACTGTCGACGGTAGACTTACAACACTCACTGGACAGCACAGGAAAAAAAAACAGTCCGAAGAAATGGCAAATTGGTAAAACAAAATAAATGGCGATATGCTGCAATGGTGATTATTTACAAAGAATGGAATTTTTTTTTAAAAGATTCTGCGTTGATTATTGAATGTTATTTTTCTAGTAATGTCCACTATGTCCAAATCATCCTTTTTTAACCATTTTTCAGCTACTTAACATCCAGTCATACATTTCACCCAGAAAAAGGCAAAAAGGCAATTTTTAATCGTCAATGGCAATGCTGTCAACTATTACTGTTGCTGGTGTTCTCTGCTGTCATTAACAACTTTTACCGTCCTGCTCTCATCCACTAAAATGATAACCTGTTTGCCGTCTCCCTGATTCCATGTGAACGCAGTATTAGGCACAAAAACAGTGTTTCCCTTTAAAGAGCTCTCATCCTCCATACTCTGAATGAGGGTCCCAAAAGACATGCTCTTGCGCTCAAAAATCATGAACCAGGTTCATGTTTGCTGAACAGAATAATCAAGTATCCTCACAGGAGTAATTAACTTCTTATGTACAGTGATGAATAAATGATGATATTTGACCCAATTAACTTTGGCCCTAGAGGAATGACATTGAAAGCTCTTGGGTGACCCCGATTACTTATTGAAGTTTTAGATTACATAACATAATTTTCTGTATAATAATTGCGACCCCCCGTGATTCTGGCGCAGTCAGTGTTTTCAGGAGTAATCCTGCCCAAGCACTAGGTAATAAAAGAAAGCAGTCAAACATTTAAAATTCAACAGAAACATCAGCAGTGGGTGCAGTGTTGTGCTTTCAGCAACAGTCATTTGTAGAAAACTGTTTGATGTATTAGTATTCTATGTGAAAGTCGCTCCTCATCCAAAAAGACCACTGTTGTCTTGTATCGAACCGCATGCCTTAATGATGTATTATTCCTCCCCCTCCCTGCAATTGTGATAGAGAACACCTTGAACAACACTGTGTGCATCCTCGTATGTTCACAGCATTAATCTCGCCTACAATTTGGGCTGGAACCACAGCTGTGGCGGACAAGAGATGCACTAGATGGGAGGTTTCAAGTTCAAGTACGTGATTGGCTCCATTCTTAAAATTAAATTGCATTTCAATCAAATCACACAATGAAAAAAAAAAGAAAACAGAAGTGGTTATTCTACCAAGCAATGATGATGCTGCACAGTGCATTATCATTTCAATGTATTTATTTTCCTCGAACTTTGGTTGTTTTGTCTGCGTCATTTAACACCAATCACCAGTCACTGTAGTTTGGAGCATATGCTAAGGATGCTCATGCCCCTCAGGCTTACTAAAATTGTTAGACCTAGTATGATTGCTGTCAGGCAATCTCAACAAAACTCCAAGATATTGAAGAGAAAAAGCAAGACTCAATTTGACATCCAGACCTGAAAGAGGATGTGGAACACCCAACTGTCTCCTTAGCTTTGATCTACAGGAGGTTTGAGAGTTGACACGTTGGTCTGCCAGTTAGTCTAGTATGTCACTACAGAGGAATAAAAAAAGAGCTGGAAAGATGCTGTAAGTGTCGGCGTACTCCCCTTGCATAAATTATTCCGACAGCAAATTCTTCAAAAGATTGTTGAAGTGATTCCAGGATAGAGCTTGTCTTTTCGGTGCTTGAAAGAACAGGTACAGTTTCAAACGGAGACAAAACCTCTAGAAAGTTCTCTCTGCTGCAGGGAACGTCATGGTTTTTGTCTGCTGTGAGATGAAAGGAAAAGCAGCAGGGTTTCGATCCAGACTCAGCACGCCACCAGGAGTTAACCAGGCCATTCCTCCAAAGCTCATGTCACCAAAGAGATTAATTGGCTCGGGTCTCTTCAGAGTATTACTGATTGGCTCTCACAAACACAGAGGCCTTTATCTCATTGGCTCAGGCACTGCCTTGGGTAGAATGAAAGACTGGGACCTATCGGCAGCCCCAAAGTCCAACTTAATATCTGACAGCCCTTTCATGAGTCTACTTTGTCTCCCATCCCTTCTAGTGTTGTCTCCGGCTTTGTTCGTGTCTTTGAGGGGAAATCTCTGTAATGCTATAATTTGAGTTTCAGCTTATTTGCCAGGATACAGATTCTGTAGGCACCGTTTTGCATTTAACTGCATGTCATCTGGTGCTACCAGCTAAATTTGTATTTAACATATTCAGCAATTATTCTCTTTTTTGACATTTCTAATGCACTTGCAACACTTGACAGTTCAAGGAGAAATACTTAATTAGCACTGATAAAGAATAAGTTGACATCTTACTTATTAGGGCAATGAGACAGCCATGACCAGCTTATATGCTGATAAATGTCTAACAGTGCAGGTTGACAGTTTATGCATTTGGAAACGGATAAGTTATTCACCCAGCAATCACAAAAGAGAATATTATTAGCAATTATTATATTAAGAAGGAACAAGTAAACTGCTAACAAGAAAACAGCTGATTTACTTACTATAATCCTACTGATACAGGGTTGAAGGGTTGT
The DNA here is from genome assembly GCF_026936395.1 of Plectropomus leopardus. Lineage (NCBI taxonomy): Eukaryota > Metazoa > Chordata > Actinopteri > Perciformes > Serranidae > Plectropomus > Plectropomus leopardus. The sequence continues at coordinate 11,902,023 of NC_142185.1, read as the reverse complement.
TTAGGGTTATATTTTAAGATGAGATACGATCAGCCTTTATTGTCTCCCTTAGGGGAAATTTGTCCTGGACAAATGCCCTACACATATTAATTTCACACATACCCTGCACAGGGTACATTCATAGCAAGTATTCATAGCACACTCAACACACACACACACACACACACCATCTCCTGCTGTTATGTAGTCTGATAGTGGGACTACTGAAAATGTATACCTGTTCAGCTTACAGTTTGGTAACCTGTACCTTTTGCCTGAAGGCATCAGCTCCGTATAACATACTCTGTATTTAGGATGTTGTTAATATCAGTTGTGATTTTTAGGCCCTACTTCATCATTTTCTCCTCAAATACAGTAGCTCCTGGAGAGGATGGGGGCAGAATGCCACTTATTATTCCTACCCTTCTGATCAGGATTCGGAGTTGTATTCTGACTTCATCATTCAGGTCACCATGTCACAATGCCATAACAAAAAGTAGATTCAATGGCTACTCTGTCAGATAGTATTTTTGTCAACTCCATGGAGTGTAACACATACATTGCATAAATTTCCTTCCTCATAAAACATTTTTTTAACTTTTTCTTTTTTAATCTTTTTTTGCTGTTTGTTTACATCCAGGTTTACTGGCTTGCAGTCGTCTTCTTCACTGCCTTAATTGGCACACTGCTGTGTATCTTGGCGTGTGGCCACCACTGTAGATCAATGGAATAGTATGAAACCACTGGCTGAATGTATAACATGCCATCTGCACATGCATGTACATCCTTGTGTGTGTGCATAATATAAATACAACGACACACACTCACAAACTGCTTCTTAGCACTAGTAGAGGTCAAAGACTCCACAGGGTACTTTCAGGCTGTGAGGAGAGAAGGCTGCTTTGTTTTCAACTTATTGTACTTGTTATTACACAATACATATGGGAGGTAATGTGTCACTACTAGCTGGACTATGAATAACTAAAATGCCAATGAATAATTCAGTATCTGGCACATTCATTATTAACAGTATGAATGATAACACTTTATATTAGAGAATGAGAATATTGTTGTAAATAATGTTGAAATACAACCCCACTCGAAGAATAATATTTAAGCATACTTAAGCAGCGTTTTTATATTTATTTTTCCAAATTTTTCTTTTAGAGTATAATCAACAGTCATGACATATAGTTAATACAAATTTTATTTTGATATAAAAAAATATCCCCTTGTCTCATAACTAAGTGAGTACTGATTACCTGAGGATTTATTTTTTCAACACAGCTCTGGTCAAACATCCACCAGGGGCAGATGTCCAGCTTTTCTTCTCTTTTAATCTCACTTTACTTTTGTTTTTTATGATCTGCATATTAAAGAGGTTCAAATCTCACCATAATGTAAACGCTAAGCCCTTTGATGGTAGCTAATCATACATCTAATTAGCCAATGAGGTCGGCTACATCTGAAGGATGCTAAACAACTCACAGCCACGTCAGCAGGGTTTGCATTCATTTGGAGAAGTTGTCAACCTACTGGACAAGTCAACAAATATGATGATGATTTATTTTGATCCTCATTACTATATAACTCCTTTACAGTGCTATTGTATCCTGTTGTATTGCACAAGTAGGCTATTCAAAGAAATATATATTTCATATTGACTGACTCAGTGTTTCCTCTACACTCATTTAGGAGTGGCCGCCTGCCACTCCTAAATCCTACCCGCCGCTCCTTCAAATGTCGTTTTTTTTGGGGGGTTTTTTTTTTAAATTGCAAATACACCACCGCCGCATCACAGCACAGTCCTTCACTGCGTTGGGTGTCGCGAGTGCTGAGGCAGATAACTATCTTGCTCCGTATCTACTCTTTGGGGTAGATGGCACCGCCCCCTCCCACCCCCCAGCAGAACTAACTGGTGCTGACGTTAATTAGCTACTCGCATCCAGGCATCAGGTCAGAGAGTCAGAGGAGTGTCGGCTTGAAAATAGCGTGCAACTTACCGGAGAAAAGGTAGACTTATTAGCTTAAGAAAACTTATAATAGATTTTATTAGTTAAATAAACATTCGAAAAATATTGATGGCCAGCTAAGGTTACGTAGCTTAAGTTAATTGGGCCCCGTGCCAACTCAACTCAGTGTCGCTAACGTGAGTAAACTAATTGATAGCATTAAGCGATATACACGCCATGATGTAACTGCTGACTGCATTTTCAGAGGAGCTTGTTCAAATATTTTTCAAAGAAGAGAAAGACACCTGATGAGGATGGTGCTAGTCAGGTATCATTAGCCTTTTTACTGACTCAAATTATGATGGTTAGGTAAAAAATGATGTTCACACTTGTAATCAAATGTGACGTTCTTAAAGCAGAAGCTTGTGGCTATATTCCAGGCAGCTCATCGTCTTGTCAATGATTTTGAAACATGAATTTAAAAAGCTTTATAATGCGGATCTTTTTGTCAAAGAAGCCAGAGTAGAAAAACGCACTGTGTTTCTCCAGACAACAAACCACAGGCACATCTAAAGCAAATCATGACCTGGCTGCATGTTGATTGGATATCTGGCAGACATATTGGTCTGAACCTTTTTTGTTGGATTTGTCATTAAGTTGTTTGTGAAAGGAAGTGAACCAGACATTCTATGTGCCAAGGTACTCCTTTTACAAGAGCCACAGGGATGCGGCAGGTATTGACCTCCACATTGTGAAAGTCACACTCTGAGATTGAAATGTCAGCCCTCACCATCGAAGCTCGACAATAACCATAATGACGACTTTGTTACCACAGCCGTTAAATGTTCATCAGCTGATGGGTGCTGAAATCTTCCCTTGGTAATAGGAGGTGGGGGCAGTGCTGATAAGAGCTGCAAACTGCGATTGTTATTGATGCACAGGCCCCTGGATGAAAACCATCAACCTCCCTATTTGATGGAGATTGCACTTGATGAGACGTTAGGCCATAGGTGAGTGAGTTCACCGACAGGGCATTTGTTGACATCACAAAAAAAAAATCTCACGAAGGCAGTCTTTCAATTACTCTGCAGTAAGAGACGAGCAAGGATTTCCAGCTAATCGATTCTCGTCAGTGATGGCATCCAACTCCAATGATATAAAATGCTCGAATAATCTATTACAGAAGCATGTAAGTGAACTTCCAGTGTTTTTTTTTTAATAACTTTTCCATTTTACCAAAAAGTCCACAATATAAAAGAACAAAAATAAAAAAAGCCAAGAAATTCTGGAGGAACTGTAAAAAAGGAGCAGCTGATGCTAACACACATCAGTCTGCAGCCCTCCTCATGTTATTGGAAAATGGTGGAAAAATACACAAATAGAAAATGACAAAATACACACACAAGAATAAAATAATGTAAAAGCTCTGACAGCAAACGCCCAAATAATGTGATGCTGTGATGATCAAAAAGAAGCATCAGGACTTCCATCAATTAAGACACAATGCTGTGTATTTCTCTTTTGTTTAATCTGTCGTCAAACAACAAACTACAGCATTGTTATAATATGATGTGCCATTCTAGCACTGAATACTTGGAGTTCACCTGTAATGACCTTGGTAAAATAGCAAGTAACAGACAATAAATTTGGCTCAGCACAGGTTGGCAAAAAGCTTTGTGTTTTTCCACATAATTTCCACTCTTATCTGGTACCAATAATGACAAAAAGATTCGAGCCTCTTTGGAAAAAGGCCTTTGCTCCTTGTCATTCACATCAAGTGCTTATGGTGGGGGTGCCCTCTCTGCTGGGATAAGGTTATCTTGAATGGAAGAAATCCTAGGAGAGACAATATTGATCCAGCCCACAATTTCACACAAAGCTCTACATTCGCCATAAAAATGTTGGCAGGAATACTGTCATTGCTTCTCATTTGGGGCTTAACACAGAGATCTCAGGAGAAGCTGGTCATCAGCTTTACTTATCCAATATTCGGTCTCCCTTTGGGCCATATCTTAAATGTCATCATATGCAAAGGAGGATTTCTGAATGCCCGGCTGTATAAATGGAGCTGATAGGGATGAACACTCACTTCTTTATCACTCAAAACAACTATCGAATGGATTGCCATGAAATTTCGTACCAATATGTCCCCAGCAGTATGAATTTTAATATCTTTGGTGATCCTGTGACTCCAGTAGTGCCGCCACTAGGTCAAAAAATATAACTTGTGCAAAACTAAACATATTCCTATCATCCTCAGCTGTACTTTGTGTTTGGCAATAAGCTAATGTTAGAAGGCTAAACAAAGACGGTGCACATGGTAACATGGCATGGCAACATTAACGGACAATAGGGCTGCACCTGATTCAGAATTATACCAGTTGAATTGGATTTTGCTGTTCAATATGACAGACATTCACAGTATCGTTGATGGACAAAAGGAGCAGCTGCTGCACAGGTGTAGGTGAAAGTAAAGTTTTAGACCCAGCACAATGAATGGATTTAAGTTTCACTTTAACCACACTTGACGTTGTCCTGCTCCATCTGTGCCCAGATTGTACAATGAATTACCAAATGGTAGGCCTTATATAATCCAAATGAGCTACCAATGAATGCTTCAAAAAACAGAAAATCATTACGGAGCTGCAAATGCTGTTATAATAGCAGGCAGCTACGAATAAATTAATGTGTAGGAAACCCTGCTTTTAAAACATTTTTAAAAAAACTCTTGCATACTTATTGCTAGTGTGCCACTAGTTAAGCGACAGTGCGCCAATGGTTGCACACCGTTGCACAGTGTGCCAATGGTTGCCAAGGCTGCCAACCCCTAAATTAACTCAAAGCACCACTGTGTTCAAATACAGCCTCAAAGAATTTTTATCATGGCTGTACACTCTTAGTGTTTTTTCCTCTACAAATTGCACAACTATAGAACAATGAACTCTTTAAAAGTGATGCTGCGATCTAAAAAGCTTTATGGCTTTATTAAAGCAGGCCTTGAAAGAAATAAAACTATGATCAAAAGAGGGAGCCTGGCAAATACAACCCCAGTGCTAAAATGTTGCAGTGAATCAAAACTAGGCCTTGTCATCATTTTTTCATTGTAGGAATATTTATGTGACATTCACTTCAATTATACAATGAAAGATGCATTACAAAAATGGAAAAATAACTTGCAAGAGCATTGCTGGGTCCCAAGGAAAACGACTGAAAACCCTGGGCTTAAACATCACTGTTAGAGCTTTAAAGCAGCACAATGACATTTTTTTTTTTCATGGTGGTTAAATGTATGAATTTTAAAACTAAGACAAAAGAGAAAAGGACATCTGATCTGCCTTGCAAATAAGACAGATGAGCCAAAACCTGCATTTCTTATCTTGGAGCTATTAAAGAACATGGCAATAAAGAATTTAATGCCATTTCAACCCCTAACTTTGGACTCCATGTGACCATCTGTCAGTGCAACCAAGCCGTATACCCTCAGGTAATTTTTCAAGGATCTCCCCATGGCCATGGATCAAAGACTCAAGGGAATTTCATATGGAGAAATGTATTCTACCTGACCTTGAGAATCCCGGTAATTTATTCTCAGCTTTCCAAGGAAGTACCACAGAGAATGACATTAACATCCACTGGGTCAAGGATCACATCGCAGTGCATAACGCTGCCTGTGATTTTCTTTCGTGAGATGTATTCAATTGAGATAATCTGTGCGGATGTGTAAGACTAAGGTCAGATAGAACAAATGGAGGCTCAACACTGCTGATCATTTGTTTCAATATTTTACAGCCGCCGAGTTTTACTCTCATGTTTTTCAGTGATATTGTCTCCATTTATAGCTCCCACAGACATAGGTGTTCACACGTAGAGTTTAGTCTGATCAGCAAATCGTGCTGTCATGCTTTCTTCACTCCAAGTGTGTCCTGCCTGTAGCAAATGTGCTTGTGTGGACAAAAATGTGGGCTGACTGTAAAATAGAAATTACAGCTGCAGGTCATTTTCTAGTTTAACCAGTAAGTTTAGATGATCATATCAAGCCTGGTCAAACATGGACCCTTTCTTGTTTGGTTTTATTGATTGACTCGAATTTTTTATGGCCACATACAATATGGATAATCACTAACTTTCTGACGCAAAACATGTCATTTATTCAAGCCTAAAACAAATATCACTGAAATATTTACATCAAATTTCTACTTTGTTAAAATGCAACCATGTCATTTTGAGCATTCTTAATAATGATCTATATCGATCCATGTTTATATTTAATACATCAACGTAGCTAACAAAAAAGTTAGATGGGAAACAGTGCTCTGTGGTTTAATAAGCCCTGTGTAAAAAATGCAAGTGCGCCATGAAACATTGTCCACAAAACAAGATGGATGGCTATAGGTATCACACCCTGTAGTCAGAGGTAGTACTTCTTAGCTTTAAACAGTCAAAGACTTTTGTTTTGTTGTCTGGCCAAAGCAGAGACATAATTCAATTACTGATGATTCAATATGTCAGTAACTGTTATCATTTCAGCCACCAAATCAATTTTACATGGTGGCCAAAAGTGGAATTACAATGACCAGGTCCATCATGTGATGCCATAAACTCACAACCAGGATTGCCATTAAGAAGATTTTATGAATTCTTGTCAGATGATCAGATGAATAAGATATTCTTTTAAGTGTACATTAACTGGAATGTACCTTTCTGACAAGCAATGAAGCTCATGAAAAATGTATGTAACTGATTAAGCAACTACACAAACCAGCAGGCGCTGGCTGTGGCAAAGTGTTTACAGTAGAAACTGTGACCTCCATTCCTAAAAGAATCAGGTGGATCAAGGTTATGCTGTAATCCAGATCAACTACACCAGAGTACGATTTGAACTGTTCTTTCAAGGCAAAATTTGTTCCTCATTCCTCTACCATTAGTTCATGACTGCTTATCACAGATAAGCGTCAGCCAATGGAACTGTGCTTCCAAAAAAGCCAGTAAGCGTGTCTAATCCTATTATAAAGAGCTCAACTGGGGGAGCTGGCTAATAGCCACTCCAGCCAGAACCAAACCCTGGAGATCCTGGTGCTCCAGTAGACCCTGCAGATCTGGACCAGAGAGATGAAGAGAAGCTGAACAGCAATCTGCACATGGTCTCACGGGCTATTCAGCAAGTGCCACAGCGGAGCTTCACTGGAGGCATCAATAGTCTAGTTGTAAATACAAGATGTGTGGCCAACACTGGAGGCTAGGATGAGATCATGGAAAGGCCCAGACGGGGTTAAGAAAATGATAAACAACACTTAAGGCAGAAGAAGGAATTAAAGGACAAACAGCCAAGGCCAATTAGACTAAGACAGCAGTAATGGCTGAAGAGAAAGTTTGAGGCTGGTTCTGTTTACCATCCATCAGCTCAGCCGCCATCCTAGTTCTGCTGGAAAATGCATCAGTACTTTCAGATATATATTAAGCAATTATTTGTTAGAATGTTCAAGCAGTGAATTGAACATCAAATAAACTACCATATTTAGAATAACATACAGTACTGTTGTACACGGGCTTATGTTAAAGCCTAATAACTATTTTATGGATCAGATTACTATGTAATGTGAAAGTCCCTCTGATAGCACTTTTCCACCCTAGCTCTGGTTCTTGAACCGGTCCTGTTCGGGAGTCTTGAGGCACTAGTCCTCTTTGGTGAACCAGCCCTCATTTTTGCCTGTCTTGAGTTGACAAGTGGTAACAACATTTCTAAAGACGGCCAATGTGTGTCTGTTGCTTCAGCACTTTCAACATAACTAAAAAGGTATCAATGTATCAATGTTAGGTTTACAGCTTGTTCTGCTCCACCACAATTGGTTAAAATCAATTCAACCAATTCAAGCAGGTTCAAATGCAACATTTCTTATACTTTTTTAAAGCACTGTCACAGAATTCCAAACTGAACCATTCATCTTCACGATATGCACAATGTTTCCTCACATTCTATTACATCAAACCATCAGACAATGTAAACAGGCAGTAGTTTGACCCAAAAAAACCAAAACCTCCAGCAGCGGAATCAGAGCAGCAGACTGTTTGTGCAGTTTGGGAAAGATGAAATTAACCAACCTCACAATGGATAAGCTCTTGATGAATTTCAATTGGCCTAAGAAATATGAATTGGCCATTTTAAAGTTCAGACATGCACATGGGGCTCTAATTCAAAATTTCAATGAACAAAAACAAACTTTGGTGCGACTATCAACTGACCTGTCATACCATCAATCATTAATTGTCACTGTAGTACAAAACTAATTCCTGTTCAAAACCTGCATGCGATGAGGACATTGTAATCACAATGGGGTGTCATCTAATGACAAGAAGATAAAATACAACCCTAATTCCCTGGCGACCAACTAACAATACTATACTTATTGCTTGATTCAGTTTTTGGCTCAGCTCCTGTACTGTATCCTGTTACTGTGGGCGACTGCTTCACACAAACACACAGAGGAGAAAGGCCTGAAGCTTTAAAGTTGCAGAAGGATGTCTTCCATTTAATTTTTTGACAATTTGATATGAAAAGTTACTTTTTCATTATTTTAAACAAGGGATAACAAAAATAATTTATTACAAAAATATATATATATATATATATATTTCACATTATTTCCTATGGGGGATGTAATGGCCTACAGTGGTGACTCACTTTGGTCTGAACAGAAATTTCTTAACAGCTTTCGGAGGGACTGCAATGAAACTTTGATGGCACGTGATGCGCGCTGCATGCAAAACATCCTCATTACAAACTCTCCAGTAGGAAGGTAATAAAAAAGATGGTCCGAATTGTTGACAGTATTTAAAGTCACACTGTTGGGATTTCTAAATGCAGTGGTACACTATAATACTGGTATGACTACTGCAGAGACATTTTTCATGGAAATGAATTCCAATTGTAACCTTTCCCACTAAAGCACAAAGCCAGATGTTAGTGGTTGTTAGAGGACTTTTTGTCCAGTAAGAAAGGGGCTTTACTGAAGTTACATCAAATGTCCAGTCTTTAAAAACCACAGAAAAGACGAGACTGCACTATGGTTCACACTGAAGCAGAAGGCATCACTACCTACTCATTAATTACCTTTTATAACTCAGGCCCTGAAATGCCGTACAGTTAATGATCGATTTTTCCTGCTCTCCAAATGCCTTCCTAAATGTCCCTGCTCAAGAGCATCACAGAGATAATGCAGCAAATGACTCTGAGTTTGGAGATAAGAGTTTTCTGATTGGTTAAGATGATAACTGCAGGTATACTGTATGCATATGCACCACCATGTATTTGTGTAAGGCCCTAAGCTATGAATGGGTCTGCTATATTTTCTCCTTTTCATTAGGGATATAAGGAAAACAACACCCACTGATGTTTAGAAAACAGGAAATAAGATTAAGGCAAAATATTTACAGACCTTGTCAGCAGCGAAATGCTACCACTATTTATGCTGCCAGAAGGACAGAGAATTTTACTTTCTGCAGAGTACTTGTCTCATAACACAATGCAAGGACTGCATTTGCATGTTTCAAGGGGTGACAATGTCATTTGCATAAATTTAATGAGTCTTTCAGAGGAGGGAAAAAAAAACGTGGACACCTGCGGAAACAAGCTGACATTGTTCAAAGGCCCTTTTTTTTCCCTTATTACTCACAATATTGGCCTTGGCTTGCAGACAAAGCACTGTTACACAGATAATCAGGAGGTTTGACATCTCCGTCACAGAAAGGTTGTTTTCTTTGGAGAAAAAATGTGCACAGGAGGTGGAATTTCATCCCCTGCTAAATGGATGACATAGATGGTTAGGACGATACAGGTATGAGGACTTGTTTCTCTAGGAGGGGCTCGCAATCACCAGTCACCAGGGCTAGTGTGCTGCCGCCGCCAACCCGAGGCACCTCAGCTTGTGGTATTTTGATGAAAGCAGTTCAACTGTCAGCAAGCAAATGGGCAAACTAATTACGAGTGTAAGCTGATTTCCTGGTTCAGCCTCTCCACAGCAGTTGTTCTCCCCAAGCACTGGGTATGATTGTTAAACTGAGAAAAGGTACATGCTCTGGACAGATACACCAGAGACTGTGTAAATGAATGGGACTGAGTGTATGGAAATGAAATAAATGCGCTCCTCTTAGTGGCATTGGCTCTTTGAATTCCAATGAGGGGAAGATGGTCTCTGTGGCAACGACAGCTGGGATTTACATCCTCTCTGTCAGTCAGGCTTCTAATGTGGATCTATGGCGCTGTGCCACATACGGTAGCACAGACCTTTTGTCTTCATATCGGTAGATATGAGATGAAAGTCTGCGCAAGCACTTAAAGGATGGTATTTGTTAAAAAATTTGGGCTCTACTTTATCATGGCCATTTACATTTTCAACAGCTCCTCCTGTTTGTGCAGCTTTAGTCAGCAGCATATTGTCCTCTCTCCTGAGTCATTTATTAAATACTGATGAAACAATGGTGACACATAAGCTCTCCTTTGTCAGGCCCGAGCTAAGTTAATTAATTAGCAATCCATGCCGCAGTGCCAGGAGGTTGTTGATTGTATCGTTCTAAGCCGTCATCCTGTGTAAATTGACTGAGATTGAGATCTAACAAGGCTTTGACCTGGATCCCTCCCTAACAACATGATGTGTGAAACATTGATGAGGGGATTTAGTTGGAGGAGGCTAGAGGACATGTTATCTTTAGCCATGCCATCAGCTCCATTAGCTTGGAGGAGCGGATGTAGCAGTGGGCGGACACTCATATATGTTTTTTTTTATAACTGCTGATTGTTGTGCAACCTTGAAGAGACTGACCTTTTTTGTTTTAAAGGGATACTTTGCCAAATTTCAACCAGCTTTGTGTCAAAACAATGTTGGTAGTATATGTAGTTGAACTGTGGTACAATTTTCTTCACTTAACCAGTGCCTTTGTATCCCTCCTCCACCTACATTGAAATGTTCGCCGGCTTTTGGGGCTGTTGCTCAGACTAAAGGCTACATTTCATATTGCCCTCGGTTGCCTGCCACCAGCCGCCGCCTTAAAGTGTACAAAGCTGATCACAAGACACACCCGCCTTTTCTCTCTCTCCCTCTCTCCCAAACTCGGACTAAAATCATATCAAACAATAAAACTAGGTAATACTGATCAAATATGAATCAAGTTCACCTTACTACGCTGCCTATTTCTCATTTTAAATGTTTTCAGAGTTGGCAAAGCGGAAGTGGGTGCCAGACTGCTTCCTGCACAGTGAAAACGGAGGCTGAAAAAAATGGACAACAAACAGTAAAACGTTGCAGCAATGATCAAATAGAAACCATATTCTGTTACTGAGTTGTATATTTTTCCTCCTCAAATTACTTCAGAAACATGTTTTAGCTTACTGTTAACTGTAATAAGACATCCAACCGGACGCCACCAGTGGGAGTGTAGCAGTCTGGTGGTTGTAGGTTTTCGACCCTTTGAGCAAAGCATCCTTTCTCTCTGTTTTCTCTGGTCATAGCACCAATTCGAAAAGTATTTGCATTTTTCTGCTGCAGAGACGAGCTAGTTTTATGTGAGGTCCTTCATCATATTTGTGAAATACTTCTTTAAAGTTGTGCTTTCACACCCTTTGCCTTAAAGATCCCAGCATGCTAACTGAAACACAATTAAACCTGGTTTTAGATTTCATATTTCAGTTCTAACTTGTCTTCCACTGTGTCCTAAGTTTGTTCCCATAGCAATACCCTCCTCTAAAATAATCCAGACAGCAACTCAATGGCTTTGAGCTGTGTAAATTGTCATTCAACTGTAGTAGGCGAGCAACAATATTCAAGAGGTGTCTAGCGACCTGCTCATTCTATTAATGAAAACACAAGCAAAAATGCAAAGAGGCAATTGGTTCTATATCCTCAGCAGAAAAAGTGACGTTGGTGGTCATGAATGCATTGCCACCTCCATGTGCCACCCACTGCTATAAGGCACAGTGACTGTGAGCGAGCGAGCCCCGTGGGCTTCAGAGTGAGGTTAGAAGTCTGTTCACTCTCATTTCACATGCTTTTGGACAGAATAACAAGCACAGCAGCTCGGTTCACATGCTGATGCACGATTTGATGCAAAATGTCATATTGCAATCAAACACTGTGTCTGAATCCAGTGCCTGGTTCCTACTGGTTACGCTATTTAACGTAAGCGAGGACACAAGACATAGCTGTTGTACTTGACAGTGATACTTAACCCACAGCAGACAATGAAGGTGCCAGGTGGCCTATAGACTATTTTCTAATTCACATTGAATTAAAGTGCTTCAAATTAGGATTGCTGGCAGGACAGGGATTGCTGGCAGGATATTTTAAGAAGTGAAATGTCAACATAATGTGGTGCGAGAGGATAGCAGCAGTATCATAAAAGTCAGCAAAATACATTAGTTGGGCACCACAGAAATCTGCACCAAGTTCCATGCCAATCCATGAAGCAGATGTTGCGATATTTGACAGGTAAAGTGACTGACCAGCTTGTGGTGTGAGAAGAAAAGTCTGATGTTCAGCAAATTCAAGTGTATTCTATGGGGACCTTACATATCTGCTGTAAATTTAACTGCAATCAAACAATTAGTATAATAATATTTAACTTTGAACCACAGATGTCAACCTCATGGAGGGACTAGAGGAAAAATCATGTCAATCGGATTCATCCTCTGGGGAACATGAAAGTCTCTATAAAAACTATTATGGCAATCTATCCAATAGTTGTTAAAATATCAAAGTCTGGACTACATTTCTGGACTAACAGATGGCTTCCACAGAGAATGGAGAGAAAACTTACAACAAGAAAGGCACGCAACAAGAGGTTGTAGTTTACTGTAGAGACTATGGCTCTCTGAACGAGGGACAGTTCACAAGTTAACGAGCATGCTCTGACCAACTTTAAATGTAATAGAGAATGAACATATTTAACGTTGTTAGGTCCCATGCACATCCTTCCTAAGGTATGTATACTGCACTACATAGGAATAAAAAGAACAAATTTAGGATTCAAATGGTTTATTCCTGGAAGTTTGTTTTTTCTGTTAATGAAGAAAGGCTTTTGTAAGGCTTTAATAGGCTTTCATTTAGTATGCGACCCTTACAAGTGTCTCTGATTTACTGTGTGCACACATGACACAAGGGGCCAGCGCCTCTGTGAGTATCTGTCACTGAAGTCGCCTAGTAAGCTTCACTGTCTGACGTTAATCATGTGCTCCCCTAATTCATTACAGGGTATACACCTGAGTGATGAATACTCCAGGAAATACTAATGACGGTTTCTACTGTTATTATTTAATGGGCTTGCCTGCCTCACAGAATGCGCTTGCATCGTATTATTTTAGTCAGTGTGTGATTAGCCTCCCATAGGCTCCGGTTTCTAGCTGAGCAGAGGAATTCCCTGTGCTTCCCACTGAGAGACATCAAACTGAACTGGGCCTGATTAAACAGCCTGCTTGAAACTTCACAAAATAACTTGAACAGTTTAACCTCTGAGGAAGCTCCGCTGGTGATTAATTCTCCCCCCTCTACACAATTTTAATTGTTCACACCGGGGGGGGAAGTTAATGGGACCATAGGCCACAAACCCAAAACCTCGTTCCATGGTGGTTCCAAGTGATGGCCATGCTTCGAGGAAAACTGGGAAATGATTTAGAATTGCTGCAGCATCTATATATGGCATAATCTCAAAGTATCATGTAGGTTTGTGATTCGTGTTGGTTTACAGAAATCACACCTCATCGTAAATGAAATCTCTTATACAATTTTGACCTTAATGTCTGGCTGTAATCATGAAATTTCTTGTGAGTAAAACAAGAACAAAATAGGAGAAGAAAATGTAAACTCATGAATAAAAAAAAATGATGTATACATTTTAACTTTTTTTGGGCAGCTGGCAGCACTGTGACTTTATGAGAGCTGGGGACAAACTGAGCAGTGTGCAAACCCTGGCTTCCTGCCATGCTACTCTACAATCAACAGCCCATATGGTGGAGGCAGCTAGTACACAAAACCCACAGTTTACAGAGCTACTTATGACACATTTTGTTGTGAGAAACAAACTGAAGTCAAGATGACATTGTGCTACAAGTGTGTGAGTTAGTATAGTCAAGACTTTTTGGGGGGGTCTCAGTTCTTGACAAGCTTCATAGCAAACACTCTGCATAAGGGAGCATGCTATGATGCTAATTATACAAAATAAACATGCCCGAAAGTTTTAAAAGAAAGTGGGGTTGACATTCCAGGCTTTGAATCTCATTACACTGATGACCTTTCACTAGTACTTTCTAATTATATTGATGTGTCAGCATTGCTGGGAAGAATCAATCAGGTAAATAAGTGTATTGGCTTCATAGAGAAACTCTGAAACATCAAACTCCAATGTGTTTAAGGCTGCAATTAAATCTGTATGTCACGACTGAGTTGGCCGTGTAAGAAATCTCATGACACTTACATCTAAATGTTTACCTTGTATATGTCAATATTAAAATTTTGAAAGTATTGACGCCTTGCCTCAAAACCAGACACCACTAGAAATAGTATGGACACTACAGTGACTCTGAGGTCAGTCACAGCATCGAAATCTCTATCACCCAAGTGCATAAAGTGCTCGCTGGATCTGCGAACCCCACCTTAAAACTATACACTTTATCTTTTTATGTTTTTGGACACTTTAAAAGCTAGTTCATTTAAAGCATACTGAAAAAAGTTAAATTAACTAATTTACCTTACTAGTTTATTTTAAAAATACTGACATGTTATTCAAATGTAACTTACTTCACGTACAAGTAAATATGTTTAATACATATAATACATAACAATGAGTGCTATGAATAGCTTTGCTCAAGTTTGCACTCTAGTGGCCTAAAAGGTGTTTAATTTAGAACAATACTCAAAAACCTAAAATACAAAAGGTTAATTTGATAGGTCGTACATTTTAAGTAACCAACTCAACATGAAGCTTTCAATTCCCCAGTGTAAATCGAAATACACATTATGTTGTCTATTAATTGGAAACTAAACTTCCAGATGGACAGAGCTCCCACATGTCAGTCCCCGGTGCTGCAGCTTTGCCGTATTAGCAACAGGTGAGTGAGAATGAGCTCCAGATTACACAGGCACTATTTGCATGTTGATGAGTGGCAGGTTACTGGAGTGTGAGCAAGATGAAGGCCTTCCAGCTGGATGCTGTCACATGTGAGAGGACTGTTAACAGGGCGTGAATTCAAACACTAACAACTTGTAAATAAACAGCACACAATGCAGAGGAGGACACTACTTGTTATATATATATATATATATATATATATATACATATAAAGGTGTGTGTGTGTGTGTGTGTGTGTGTGTGTGTGTGTGTTTGTGTGTTTTGTAAGAGGAAAAAAAAAAACTGAAGGAACTGTTGGATGATTTAAGTTACAAGAGCAAAGTGTTGCTTAGTCAAGGGAAATGGAACTGTCAAATCGTATTTAAATACTTTAAAATTTTAAGAATAATTCATAGAGACAGCAGGGCTTTGTAACTGGGTTATTAAAGTATATATGACCTCATTTGGAAAAATAATGAATCGATCATGATTGTTCTGATAAAGTCTCCACGGTTTAAACTGACTGCTTTTTTTTCTTCTTTGATGTCTCTGGATTTAAAGTTTTGAGTTAACTCTATGCTGACACACCTGATTAGCGGAAGACCTCCACAGAAGGAACAGCCATCAAATACAAATTATCCAGCATGGGAAGTGAGGTATTTCAATAGCAGAAGTTAAGGGCATTATATTTCTCTCTACTGTTGTCTAATAAAGACTACATCTCATTTTGCTTTCTTTGTTTTGTAAGTTTTGAAAAACAGGGTGTTGATTGCACTGATTAGTGTGATAAACCTGCCAACTGTTGGGTTAACATTTCATTTAACTCTGTCTTCAGAGCCTGGGTAATTACCATGCATCTTCCCACTGGAAACTTGAGTACAAGAGCACACAAAGCTGTCCTGTATAATAAAAGGTGATGATTGGTTTAGACCAATTAAAAACAGTTAGAAGGCAAAGCCTTTGTGAAGTCCAAAAGCATGCATACATACATGTATGATTTAGCAGCCTTTATGATAAGCACTCATTCTTGCAAAGGGTGTTCTTTTTGACAAGGCTACCAGCTTTTTATGTCGATGATGCATTTCAATAAAACTCTTTATCAGGAAACACCATCACTTTAGAACTGTCAAGAACTAAATAATCCTTTAAATTCTGGTAGTTAGTGCTCAAAACGTAAAAAACGATGTAGCATTGACATTAAATGGCATACTCTCATGATATTTTCAATCATTTTATGTGCAATTATAAATTGCTTTTCCAACAACAGCATTTGCAGTATGAATGCATATGAAGAGTTTCCATTCACAGATAAAGGCTGTAGATCAATTTTCTGAATGCCTTGCTATAAATCACAGTGATTGATTAACGTATATAAAAAGGTGCATTTGGATGATAATATTATGTACTTCTGAATTAAAATGTGAAATGTAAAAAGTTACGCTGTCTTACAACGATGTAAACCTCTACAAAAAGGTATTCTGATAATGATAAGCTCAGTACAGCACACATACCAATGACATAACAAAAACAACTGCAGCAATTTCTGTATTCCTATGGATACTGCAGCATCATGATTTGCAGATAAGGACTGGGACATATGGACATATGTCCTTAACCTCCTCCTCCTCCTACATACCAGGACTTCACTTAAACTTTGGCCACATTCAGTTGGAACCATAGACAATCTAAAATGATATGGTACAAAATAAGGAAAAATAACAGATCCCCTTTACTGGCTTTAATGAAAATGTATTATATTTCTACATATACATCTTATTCAATTATGTCTGTTCTGTTGGGATATCTTACATTTACGCATTTCATGTTATCCTCTATTAACCACAGCTAACCATTTTCTTTCATAATGCATCATGAGAAGTGCTTGTCCAGACATATTTGAGTATATGTTTGATAGACCCTGATAGTCTGCAGCTGTGCTGACCTCTGGTTCAAAGATGAAACAGACTCTGGCTAGGATCATTTAAACCTGCTACCCCGGAGAGTCCATCCCAAGATGGTCATTTGGACGATTTTCAAACGGTCGAGAGATGCCTCCGGTTAATTAAAAATTAACTACAGATGATTAATTGACACCATTTATAAGAGGGCCCTAACAGGCCAGAATTTGCGTGAGTTGAGGACTGGTATTTTACTTATAGGAGCCAATAATGATATCAAAAAAATTATGTTTGAGACCTATTACAATTTTAATTACTATTTTTGCCCATGATTGATTATCCCCAACTGCTTTTCATTGTAATATTGGTATCAGTGAAAGGGTTTTACATGTATGTATGTATGTAATATAAAAAAATAATTAGTGCACGATTTCTATCTCCCTTATCTAGACCTACCCTAAGCCCTATCTCTGTGTTACATTCTGTCTCTAGAATTGACAGACTTAATCTTCTTAAATTAAGTTATAACTGCAAAAATCTTATCTGCAGATGTGCACATATTCCCTTACATGAAACGTCGCCATTTTCATCATCATTCCCTTTTATTAAAATTACTATTTTACCGAAACTACATTTAAGGCAGCATAGCCTCTGCCTCTATCTTCTCAATAATTTCACAGATGTCTAAATAAGGCTGATTAATAATTTAACCACCTTCCCTTCCTCCATCCCCTCTTTACCCATCTTCTGTGATTTCTCATCACTGTCATTTTGTTAGTGCTAAACTCTTATCCTTTTCTTCTTCTCCTCCTGGCTGCATATCTAACATAAGATATACTATACGATTACCTTGTAGCAGCCAGTCGAACCCTAAAATCCCCAGAGTTCCTCCCAGCTCGTTACTGATGTTTTGACACTCAACTGTGAACTGTGTTTCAAAACATCGCCAGCAAGCTTAGAAAAAATTCAGGGATGTTGCTCTGTCACTTAGAGTTCAATCTGATTGCTCTGTCAAAACAAGCACAGACTGAGCTGAACTGCAGCAAAAGTGGGTTCACTATTAAGTTACATTAACATCCCTCACAGCAGATTCATAGGAACACAACACTATGATTGTGTAAGGCTGCTTGTTTAGGTTCATTTCCACCACCAAACAGTAAAACATACATTTTAAATATTTCAAATATACTATTCAATTAATCTCTAAGAAAGCGTGCATCTACTCATGGACAACAGACTTGTGCTTGTGACAGCACAAGATGAACACATGCTACCAGAAAAATTCTAGCCTTTTGCTGGATGTGTCACACACTTACTGCCCCATGTAGCACAAAACCTTCTTCAATTAATGTCTGCAACGTATACTGACAAATACACATGCTTTGCTACATCTGTGTGAATGCAAGATTTAGGTAAAACATTTCAAGCCACACCAGAACAATGAAAAAGACCCTTCATACCTGTGTATCACTCTCTTCCATTTATAAAACCTATAGTTCCGGATATAGTTCCAGTCCTTTGTTTTGATTGGCTGAGCCACATTTGAAGTTGATAAAAAAATACTTCACAGCCACACCGCTGTCACTGCATAACAACACACTTGTCAGATCAAGTGTTGATAAGTGGCTGAAAGAGGTGGCCAGGATAGAGGAAGAATATAAAAAAAAATAGGGGATGCTCAAATAAACGAGAGAGGAACTGCAGAGCTGGTAAATTCAAGAAATAAGGCCGGGACCATTAAACAGACCATGTGATGTGGTCCATCTACCGCTGGAAATGTAACAGAGAAATACACAACAAAAGATCCCTCTAGCAAGGGTAACGGAGGTAGACTTTCAGAAAACAGAGCCCTCTCAGGCACCAAATCCAGTGTCTTGTCAACAAAGTCTGGTTAGATGTGCAGCTGCAGATGGGACACAGCATTAAGAGGGCAACCATCAACTGAAGCTTGAAATCATTCATAATCCGCCAGGATGAGAACAATCAAAAATATGTAATGCTGTTGTTCAATGAATATACAAAAACCCCAAAAAGATACCAGTGGATAAAACAAAGAGAGCCTGCGGGGATTAAAGTTTGAGCAGCCAAGGAACCCGCTGTGTCCTGGCGCTTCCATGAAGAAATACCTGTCATTACTGCGGCCCAATCCACCAGCCTTTTATCTCCATCCAAAGTGGACAAACTACACCAACGATTTATGATAAGTTAACGATGTAACATTCAGTAAACTAGAGCCCCTGGGGGGTGGATTTCTTTGGCTCCATGTTGCCACAGTAAAGCAGTCGGCACTTTCCGCTGTGTCTTGATGTTGCTTGGCAACCATTTTGCTGACCGTTGCTACAGAACTACATCACTTGGTGGAAAAATGTTTTTTTTTTGTTTTCAATAAATTACTGAATCTTTTTGTTGTGCTGTGTTTATTTTATGATACATTGCCAGGTATATGTCAACTCTTTTCAAAAAGCAATAAGCCACATGAGGCAACGGTTTACAGTACATTTAGGCTGATTTAACATCTTTTTGTGTTTTTCTTTCTCCTTAAAACCATAGAAAAGTGATGATCTTTTCCTCCACATCCACCCATACCACAACAACAATATAACCATATACAAGCATGGAATAAAATGAGATGTCCTACCTTAAACCAGATGTTCTTTCCTCAGTAGTTTCTGGTCAGAGGCAGATATTGTTTAGTTAAAATAAAGGTTTCTGGAGAGCTTCGGTTTTTCTGGAAGAAGAACAAAAATACTTCATTCACTCCAAAGGTTATGTTATATTCCTTCAAAAACACACTGACTCAAATGGAATTACTTAAGATCTTAGTGAAATTGCTTGGACAAACACGCTGCTGCTCCCTTCAACTTCAGAGAGCAATGTGTCTCCATTTTTCAGCACATTGAGAACATCACAGTTGTCAATGGATATAATAGAAAAGACACCATCCCCAACTCATTCTTGTTTTCAACTCCTCAAATACTGACATCTGCACAGTGGCCCAACACTTTCAAACTATAATGCTCTGGGTACCCCCCTCCAGTGTCCATGCCTTTTCAAAACAAATTTAAACCAGCATATAAGTTTGATTTGTTTTTTAGGTTTAAGAAGCAGAAGTATCATGGTTTGGGTTAAAATCCAGGTTGTTTTCACAAACTATTTGTACATTTTCCCATGAAAAATAAATGCACCCAAATTCGTGCATATCCCATGTATTTGGAAGGGCTGCAATCGTGTGTGCTGACGGGAGTAAACAAAGAAGCGGTCCTGAGCAGTGATGAGGCAAGCTGATGCGGTGGTTCAGTCACAAAACACCACACTTTCCCCCAGGGCTTGTCCTTGGAGACGCATGTTCAACTTTGAGTCTTTTTTTTTTTACAGTTACAGTGTCATATGCAGTATACAGTACACACAGCTTTAGGTCACAAAGTCCAACAAACATCCACTAAGATACCACAGTTATGTTATGCATCCCGGTTATGAACATCCTGGTTTCTGTAACCTTGATGAACCCTAATCTCCGTTTCAAGAAGCCAAATTACGCCTCGGCACTCAGAGATCAACACTGTGGCCCTATCCAGGTTTGCAGTCCCTGTTTGCTTAAATAAACAGTAATCTGTGTTGGTACAGCTGCTATCAGAAGCTGTAAACATAATTTTCTAAAACACCATGAACATGATCAAAGACAGGATAAGAATCCAAACCAGGAAACTAATGTGCATGTAAACATAATTACTGACTCCACTCTGTGATTGAAACACACACAAATCTTATAACTACATAATCAAATGCAGTACAAACAGGTTTTATAGGTGACACATTTCCCTGAAAACACATCAAGGCAGTTCAGTTTGATGCAAATTATAATCAGCCATAAGTGATGTCAACTTAAGATACAGCCATAAGACAGCATTTAATCATGTATCCACTGAGAAGCTAATGAAAGTAAAGATATAAAGAAATATGCTAACATTGAGGCCTTTTGAACTCATGACAAAAACCTAACATTCATGTCATATCAGTTTAGAATACACTGTGACAAATATATATATGTATATGCAATAATTCCTTTTTTTTTTTTAGCATTATGATTTTTTTTCCTTCAACTGTGGAGATCCCTTAACACCTTCCAAAATGATGCAGTCCAGTATGCCACCATTACTAATGTATGCCTCAAAAATGACAACCATGTGCTTTTATTATGCTTTTAAAATAATTTTGCAACAGCTAAGAAGATTTTAGGGGTAACGAAACATTGCAAGCAATTATGTCAAACCTGCAGCGAAAATGCCATTTGTTAATGTCCATTCCTCTAATACAATACATACGTTCATCACAAGGCATTATTAAAATGTAATTAGAAGTGTGGTTACCTTTAGGCCTGTGATAACAGGTTTTTAAAAATGTTCTTTTTATGTCATCATGACAGAGTTGATTCGACAAAGTTGTGGGCAAACAGTGGCTTTTTTAAACATCCAGGATTTACAGTGCAACTTCATTCATTATTCATTTGGAGTCCACTTTCATGCAACCTGATGAATGTAAGTTCAATATTCACTCCATTTGGTCCCACTTCTTCTTCAGCAACATCTGGCTAAGCTGCTAAATGCTCCAGTATGTTTACCAGCTACTTGCTTTCTTTGCCTGTCTGCTGTTTAATAATGAACAGGTAGACTACAGTGGGTTTGTGGAGCTATTTTGCTGAACACAGCTGTCTGCTGTGGCTAAAAGCAACCCAATAACAGCAGTGAAGATGAAACAAAAACAGCAAAGTCAGACAGCTAAACAATGAGCACTGTATCAGTGAAATGACACTTTTGGAACAGACATTCAGTTGTTGAGGAAAGCTTGAGAACATGTTACTGAGTAAAATTAATATAAACTGCAATTAAGCACAAAACTTTGACTGAAAATGTGCATTTTTTTTTTTTAAAAAGATTATTTTTTTGGCATTTTTTGCCTTTATTAGATAGGACAGATCAACAGTGTGAAAGGGGGGGAGAGAGAAGATGACATGCAGCAAAGGGCCATGAGCTGGACTTGAACACGTGGCCGCTGCGGCAAGGACAGTGCCATCTTTCATGGGGCGCCTGCTTTATCCAGTCAGCCACCGGACGCCCCAAAATGTGCAAATTTTACTTTATTTTTTATGACATGCAGTGACGCAATAACAATAACAATTGACTAAATAAGTAGACAATTAAAATTTCTCCCACATGCAGTTTGACTGTCAGTGAAGTGATTACACTGGATTCATTTCTGGTGCTCCCCCTCATAAACATTAACAAGACTAGTAATATTAATGACTTAGCTACATCACTATTAGACGAAACACCATTTTCAATGCATTTATTGCTAACAAACAGCACCCCTTCCCTCACAAGGTCTGTCTGAGCTCTACTCAGCAACTGACAAGAGAGAAGATAAAGACAGCTTACACATCACCACAAAAACTTTCCAGTGTTGCTCCACTGGTTGTCTGTACCCATTTTTTTAAACTTTAAAATGGGTCAAGCAACCCGTGAACAACAACTGTGGATGACAAATTGGCCCATTTAATAATGATGGTAGTGGAGCCTCTGCAGGTGAAAACACTTGACTGGGATCAGCCAGTTGAGTTTTCCAAGCTAAGACGAAGTGTAACCCTCTCACAGACCAAGGAGGTTTATAAGAGAAGTCATGGTGTCATAGACATACACAGTGAACTGGTCTGCTGTTTAAAAGACTCAGTAACTGGCCCACTATCATAGAACATGGGGAATGATTGATCCGTTTCAATGTGGCGTCCCCAGTCGGCCTTGGGTCAGAATATTTTTGAATGAAAAATAAAGATATGGGTGAGAATTACAATTCTGCATTTATTGAAAATGTCTGTAAGAAAAGACCGCAAACAAATGCTTTCTATATGCAAATGTTCTATTGAATATAAGTGTGCCGAAAAGTTTGTCAAAGTGTCAGGTTGAGCACCCCCAGAGAGGGAAAAAAAAATTAAAATAAACATCCAAGAAGAGCTTGAGTGGACATCATTTACAACAGTGTAATTATATCTGTCAGGTGATGCTATGTGGCCCAAAAACACCTTTACCTGCACATTTACATGGCAAAAGAACCATCTGAAAATCAGTCGATACATTTTTTAGGTATCAAAACCCTCTTTCAATGACTTGTGTCACTTAAAGAATTCGATCCATTCAGTTTATTAATGTTGGAAATGTATAGAAAAGCTGCATTATGTTTTATCCCCATTTAAGTTAGTGAACTTACCTAAAGAAGCTAGCATGGCCACTGTGCTTGCTCCATGGGCCAGACAACGCAGAAGCAGTGCCGATCATTAGAGTGATTTTATTCTTAGCAGCTTAAGATTTTTGGTTTCATGTGCCACTGACCAACTGTTTTATATCCATAGTGTTATTTTTGTTGTGCAGTCCATTCCTCGCTCACTATGGCCTTACTGTACTGTCCTGACAGCAGTAAGTTGCTCAATGTTGCAAATGCAACTGTACTGGGTGTTAGAATGAGTCTGGTTAAGGCGATTATCGTAATGCATCTTAAGCTGTTTGGTGAATACCAAAAGTAACATTAATAAACATTTT
This sequence comes from Plectropomus leopardus, assembly GCF_026936395.1. Classification (NCBI taxonomy): domain Eukaryota; kingdom Metazoa; phylum Chordata; class Actinopteri; order Perciformes; family Serranidae; genus Plectropomus; species Plectropomus leopardus. The sequence continues at coordinate 11,878,515 of NC_142185.1, read as the reverse complement.
ATTTTGAGATACATTTAACTACTCTGTTATCATTGAAGCCACTTTCTTCCTGTTGTTTTATGACAGAAAAAAATGGCTAATGTTAGTCTCATTTCAGTAAAATTGTTAAATCACTTGAAGCTGACATTATCACTGGGGGCAAGATCCTGGAAGAGGCCATTTCCACACACTGTTTACTGGCATGATCACCTTTAGATGAAATTGAGGTTATGTAAGGAGCTTGCAGTCGGGCTTTTGCGCCTTCATAACAACTGACTTGAAATGTCTCCAATTAGATTTTATTATATGTAACATAATTACCGAATATAAAATGGGAACCTTTATGTTGTTGCTGAGCAACAAGTCGCTAGATTATAACACTATGCCTGGAGTGCTTGAAAATACACCAGAAAGACACTGAGTATTTGAACATGCCTGGGACTGTAGAAGTACCTGGCCAGGTAATGTAGTGGGAAATTATTATTATCATTACCTTCAATAAAGTCAATGCTTTTGACTTCTTGGACATAATGACTCACACCACTACAGAACAATCTAAGGTTGTAGCAGCGACGGAGTACACGTAGTCATTATTCAACCCTGAACTGTTTCTGCCGAGCAGGAAAAAAACACCATGACAAAAGCACAACACTGAGGGCCTGGTGCAGCAGTAATGTTCACATGCTGGCCTTGCTATAAAGGAGTTGGAAAATGACAATATCAAATATGTTAGTGTATATATGCCATAGGGCCCCATATAAAGCATCTAGTTAAAAGTAAGGGATTCAACAAGCACCTTTTCATTAGAGCAATACAAGCTGCTTTGCTTAAGGAGTGAGAGGTTTTCTTGGGGGTGTTTTTTTGAATTTGTAGAACTGAAAACACCTCATCTGCTGTCAAAAACTAGCTAATCACCTCTTCCAAATGTACATGCATCAAAAAGCTTTGTAACAACATGGTTTAATGTCTGAAGCAAACAACACTTTTTTTACAGTATTGAGAGGAACCATTGCCCAAAAGAGAATAGCTTACCAGCATATTAAAAAAAGTATGCATTATTCTCCTATTACAGTATTTTGTGGCAAAGCAATGACATACTGTGCCTGGCTGGGGAAACGCACTGCAACCTAAGAAAACACAGGCAAACAGACAAAACACTCACTAATTAAGAAAGCATCATCAATTTGAAGACACATGCAGAATTTGGAGAGTGTGCTGCAAATACCACAAGAAAACACATTTAAGAAATGCACTATAATACATCACAACACAACAGAAGTGTTCTCAGAGGAAACTTAGTAGTAATGCATACATGTAAACGTTTCGGCGACGGTTTGTGACTTACGTTACTGGAGTCGGCTAACCATTTGTGGTGTTGAAAAATGAGCAAAAACTTCACCCCTCTGAAAACGATGGTCTAACTAGCTGCCACCTTGTTCAGTGGTTTGTGTATATGATAGGCAATACAGTAAGAGAGTGTAAGAGCTGACTTCTAAATAAAAGCTCTGTTTCAGTGAATCATATTCATTCAACAAGTCAGCCAGTCTGCCTGCCATATATAAATGATTAAATAAATACATAAAAAAATTAAATATATGAATGAATCAATGAATTAAAAGAGAAATAAATAAATGCACAGGTATAAATTAATACACAAATAAATAGAAAAGATAAATAATTACATGTAAAAAATACAACATAGTAACAATTGAAAACTGAAAACTGCATTGCATGAAGTCAGATTCATTTGTTCTTTAATGGTAGTAAACAAGCACGTCTGCATGTCTGCATCACTATTGTCCTCTGGAAAAACATTTCCATTGTGTTGTGATGTATTGTAGCGCATTGTGTTGCATGCATTGTGGTATTTGCACCACTTTCTTCAAAATAACCTGAACAAAATCAATAGCCCTATTCTTTCACGGTATGACCAAATACAGGAAAAAGTTGTTCATTGTAAAGAATTAATGTAATTGTAAATGAAATATTTCTTGTAAAACCATGTGATTCACACATTTAAATTCCCTTGTTAAACGGAGGAAAATGAAAATAAAGAATAACCCTGTGTATGGTACTGTATCGTGGGTGCACATGTTGAAGATAATTTGTATCTTCATTCTGTCAGTAGACACTCAAGAAACTGTTAGCAAAACCCTCTGCCCAGTAAGTATCGCTTCACTCCACAATCTGATTGAACTTTGACACATGAAAAAAGAAAACTCTCGAAAGTGCAGACAGTTTGATTTTACATCAAAGACTTTGTGTGGACTGCTGTTTTTGGCCCACTAGCCATGCTAGCTCCTGCTGGTTATGTTTACAAACCTACCCACACTATTTCCTTATATATATTGCACAATATAATAAATCACAAATTTGCCTCAAGGGGCTTTAGAAGCAGTACAGTATACAACAACCTCGGCCCTTCGACTTAAGCTCCCCCCTCAAAAGAAAAAAAACCTTACTAGGAAATAAACAGAGGCAACCTCTGAAGAGCAACGGAGGATAAGTATAGACTAACAGTAAATATTTAGCACAAATGCAAATTTACATTTTTTTGGGCCAGTCTTAATTTAGAATTAAAGATTTGTAAACTGAAATAAAACAATAATAAAAATATACACAAAATGAGATAATAATTAATAGCTTGTTGGTAACCAAAATTAAAAGGTCGCAACGTGGTTTTTTTGTGAACAAACAAAAGTCTATGTCCAGTGTTACTCATAAAAATGCATTATGTGTATCTTCAAGCTGTAACAAATGTATCGCATTTTTGCCACCACCAAAAAAAAGGCAATTTATAATTTGCTTCTATTTGCAAAGAAAAGTTGCAAATACCATTTTAAAAAGTATTTTCAATCCTAGATTTTTTTACATCCATGTTTTGTTGCTTGCCTGTTTGCAAATTGTTGCGTTTGTGTGTGTGTGTTACTGCCACTTGCTCAGCAGTGAAATAGTGTGTCACCACTGATAAGACTTGCATGTGCACTCTACAGGGAACCTTTAAAAACAGAAAAATGCAATAAAACGGTGAAAAACTACTTCAGCTGCCATGCTGAAACTCCTTGAGAGGCAAGGATATCAAGATCAAGACAGTAATTTCTCCCAAACTGTGGAAATTAAGTGGCAGTTAAAATCAGATCAGAAAGTTTCCTCTCATAAGATCGGGTCGCTTCGTGAGCGGAGAGTACCTAATTGACCCGCTGTCCATTATTAACGTGCTGAAAGCAATGTAATCACCGCTGATGAGACCAGGAATTCTTAAGAATCTGTTTATTCATCAGCATGTCCCTCAGGGAAGACTGTATTTGATAGTGTCTGTGCTCACTTTCTGATCCTGCATGGCAACCACTGCAAGCTTCAAACAAACAAACAGAACTTGAGATGCATCTGTAGTCACTGTAACACAACAACATCCTCAGAGGGTAAGGATAGAAATAAGACATGAATGAAGTAAGGAATAAATAAGAGGTACACAAAACTAAAATAAAAACAGAAGTAAATATAGAAAGTATACAAGAGCAGTTTCAGACAAAAATTACTACAAAAATGAAAGTGGTGTGATTAGCAGTAGGGTCAACAAGTCAAGCATATTTAAAAATACACCAGACTTGAAGCCTATGAAGCTGAGATGAAAAGAAAAATGTATTTGTATTCGTTTTTGATCACATTCCCGACCATTTCGTGTATTTGACAATATATGACAAAAAATGTACAAACGATCAATTTTTTTGTATTCTACTTCATCCTACTGTAGGCTAGAACCAACTAATTTCAAGCAATAACATCATGACACCCACCTATCAATCAATCTGCAACTTTGAACCACACAGAACTACGATGACGTTAGCCAGCCAGCAACAGCATGCTGAGCCAGTGTCTTTTGTTGAGATACAACCGATGTTATTTTATGGATGCAAACATAGTACTGAACGACAGATTGCACAACAGTGATTCACCTCAATATAATAGCATTAGGAAACATACAACCAATCAACTTCAGCCCTCAACTTAAAATATTTCCTTTGCCTTTTAACAACTTTAATATTTTAGAGTGTCAGCCCATTATTAGATTTAGCCTGCTACTCATGCTACAGAGCAGTGGTTCCTAACTGGTCCAATCACAGGGCCCAGATTCCTCTTTAGTCATTAATTAAAGGTCCACACATAAACAATTAGCACATATTCAATTTCATATCATAAATGTAAACAACACGTTGGCTTAGAGCACTAATAAATAAAATACTGAAAGAATTAATAAAAATGCCACTTCAAAATAACACTTTGTACTGGAAATTTTACTGCACTTCAAAATAATGTTAGTTTTTTTTACAAACTAAACACACTCACATGTCACCTGCAGAGCATTCAGAATGGACACGCAACCCACTTTTGGGACCCCGACCCACCATTTGGGAGCCACTGCCATGGAGGAGTTATACAACGACTGGAAGAAATAGCTTCTATTAATTTATCTTTTAAATTGAGTGTGGTGGAGATGTCAAAAACAATGTGCCATAATGTGTAGAATGAATTGTCAATGCTTTAAAACAGTTTAGATTGTTTTTTAAATGGCTTCATTATTTAAAGAATAGAGAAAGGTTTTGGGTGCATTAGGTTTGTACATTTCCTGGTTAGATTGTGAACCAATGGCAGCTGACTGTGCGCCCATGTCAGACAAATGCTTGGACCTCATTCTCTTTCTCTGAATGGGCCCATGGGGATATATGAGACCTTTTTACACACTGACAAGGATCAAACACTGTTTATCAATCATTTAACATGGAGACTGTAAACAAATCCATACAATTCGCTTCATGGAAAAATTGGCACCACTTCACAGATGCAGTTGGTGCTGTAAGTTTATTCAATTCACAGCAGTCCCATTAGATCAGCTGCAGTGATCAATCACATAAACACATTCTTACTGAAGGAGTGTTTCTGTTCAGTAAGACTCACAGGTTAACACACATCTGCCCCTCTTAACCCCTTTGGAGGTCTCTGTTTAATCCACTCTTTTTCTACTCCAAAACACATATGAAGGATTCAAACTAGGGATACACTGTATGGTTCGTGCTCATTTTCAGGTAATTTGTTTGTACCTTTTTTTTCATTTTTTTGCTTATTTCTGGGTCATCTCTTCTTAAGTTGCTTATTGTCTTCCTCCCACGTTTTTGAAAGAAATGAAGCCTATTTGCCCAGGTTTCAAAGGGTTAAACAGTCATTTATTTTACAAGTAAAGTATATACGAAAAACTTCCCAAATGCACTTTGGTGTTTAAAGAGCATTCTTCCAAAGAACTGAAATGAAATGCGTCAACATAATTTGTCAAAAAAAACATATTAATGTGTTTTACACAAGTAATTGAAAAAGGAAGTTAAGCTCTTCCACTTCCCTGCAAGGACGCTACAGACTACTGCTGCGGGTGTGTGAGCTCTGCGTCAGAGACAGTTGGTGAGAGTCCATCCATACACACACAGTGACAGGGCTAACTGTAGCATCACACGGCTAACATTACCTAACCAATAATAATGGGTTTAAAGACAGATTGAGCCTGTTTGGTGTCAGGTCATTGGGACCGTTAAAAGGCTCTGTGTTGGATGTGAGCCTCTGCTTCTGTGGTGGCTCGTGCTAATGCTCCAGAGACGGCTCTTAGGTGCTGCGTCTAACCTTTTTAAAGGCAGCTGGAAAATTGCTGATCTAGCAGGGAGCTGGTCGCTGTTAAATGGGAAATAAAAATGTCCTGTTATCAGCTGATAACCTATCAGCCCGATATATATTGTGCATCCCTAATTGGAACATCGTTTAGGTTGAATCTAGATCAATGTCTGAGCTGGGAAATGGAGGAGTGAGGACAGGAGGAAGCAACTAAATGAAATTAGCTATGGCTGAAAAGGAACCACAAGGTAAAAAATGAGTCTTTCAAACTGAACTTTGACTGAGCTCTATTTGTACTTAAGAAGTCCTTGGAGTGTGCTTCTTAGTAGTTTGTTGCTCCAAGAAACTCAAGCTCCTGCATTTGTAATGCTAAGAAAATCCTGAACTAGTAGCTTAAACAGTGCTGGACTTTAATTCTACTCATCTACAATCCATTTTAGGCAACAAATGCCACCATTGACACATTAACACTGGATTAATGATTAAAATTGATATGCATAATTACCTGTCAGACCTCTACCCCAGTTTTAATCTTTTGTATTGAATGTGTCTTTGTTAACGCGATCATTATCTGCTATTTAGCAACACACAAATGATAACATCTACCCTGGCAACGCCAAAGCATTTTTCTATTTGTCCATTATTGACTCAGTCATGACTGATTGATGAGTGACTTTTCATGGCACTGTGAAAAAGTTGTAACTGAAACATGTGCTTTATCGCAATTCATTTTTTAAAGCCTGAGTCAGTAAGATAAAGATGAGAGGAGCTTTAATTTATAACACTGTGTCAGTGTGCTGTCATGAATATTCAACAGATATTCATCAAAAAAGGCCTTGAGAGCTTCAATGAGCAATCTAAAATTTACTTATTTGAAATAGCCAAATGAAACAGAAGCAAGTTTCTGAATGAGATGCCTCAGTGATGAATACATCTTTCCCCTCTGCTTTACATCTTCAGTGACAGGGTCTGGAGAATTTAATTACCAATGAATTTGTTCATTTTTTTTCCCTCTTTTTCTTCATCTCTCTTTGAGTGATTGCTGGTCGTTGCTTTCACACCAGAGGCTCATTTAATCAACACCTGTACTCAAAATGCCAGTGTGGCACAGGGCTACGGGTGTAGACGCTCACCTCATACCATTGTACAGAGCTGCAGGGGCCCTGGGTCCCCCATCAAGTCAACAAATTCTGAAAGGGAGGCATCACAGGAGTTCCTGCCTTTGTGCCAACAATACAGTCTTTCAGCTGGGCTCAGAATACAAGATGCTCAGGTCAATTTACAAATGGCTTGCCCCTCCAACAATAACGACAAAAACAACAACAGATGGAAGGAGTGTGGACAGAGCAAACTCTGGAATTGTAAGTCCGCCCAGATGTTTGATTTATTTCTTAACTCGGTGCTGAGCCTTTGAAATTTTTGTCTCTGCTGCCACTGATCCAACATATTTCAGCAGAGTGGAATTTTGGTGGTGGTGCTCAAAACACTTAAAAGTTACATCAAAAAGCAAAACGGCAACCAGTTTTTAGGTTGTTTTTTTAAATAAAATATGGATGAAATGTTGGTTTAAACGTAGAAAAAAATATTTTTACATCATACACTGTATGCTCTCTTGTATGTAAAAAATGAAATACAAAATTTAGTTTTTTTTCTCCCACATTTAAGTTTATGCACATAAAAGATTTGATTTTACCAACTTTTGGTCTCCCATCACAAATCCGAATTAGTGAGCACTAGTCTTTTTCCAAGATAATCTATCTGCTTGGCAGACGTGGCATGCCAAGATGCTCATTAAACAGCATCATTATTACAAAGGTGTGCCTTGGGATGATCACAATAAAAGGCCGCTCTTAAATATGCAGTTTTATCACACAACACAATGTCACAGATGCTGCAGGTTTTGAGGGGGCGTGCCATTGGCATTCAGCATAGTTAAGGTAAATACAGTAAACAGTTTATAAATATTCAAGGATAGCAGCTATTAAGTGTTCTGTTTCCACATAATACTAATTACCTCAAGCTAATATTTAACACCACAAATCACAAGTAATCTAGAAAGCAGGCTGGTTTGTCAAAGCTTTTCTCAGGGGCAGATCCCCTGCATTTTAGGCATTATAGTACTTGTACTTGTGCACCTTGTGCCAGGCTTTTATTGGGCAATTTACATTAGATAATACAACTAGGATCCAAGTGCCAAATAAGGGTAGATTTTTCATTCCATGAGTAAATATCAGAAGACCATCCAACACACTGGCAAGTAAATGTTTGTTTTAAAATAGTCATGTATTAAACTGAAAGTATCTGCCGCATTTTGGTGTCATGTAGGGGGGCACTGCTCTGCTGCTTCTTATCTATCTGTGTTACACAGTCACACACACACAAAAACACACCTGCGGTGCAGCAAAACCTGTCTGCCTGGAGCATTACTACTTACTATTACGGCACCATTTAGGATTTTCGGAAATCAGCTGATCCACTTAGCTATGATTTGTCACCGGTCCACTGCTAGCTAGCATTGTGCACATAGTTAAAAGGTTTATTAAATAAACACATAGAAGCCCTGTAGTTTAATCCAAGATGGCAAACTCAGCCTCCTGCAATATTAACAGCAGCACATTAGCTCCACTTTCTCCGTTCTTACCTTTCACAGTAAAAGCACTAGACATATGCACGGCATCAGCGATTACCAGAGGGGACTTATTCACATTCTGAGCTGTGGTGATCAATACATTTAATAACTTAACAGTTCTTAAAAGTGATATGGTACTGCTCTGCTTCAATATTTACAAACAGGAGTCTTCTTCAAATCCACTAATGCCAGAAAAAGAAATGGAATAGCAAGTATATAGCTGATTCCCAGTAGTTTATTATAAAACATACTATTTTCAAAAAGGCTGCAATGGCCTTTTCAAAAGACCAAATGGTGAAAAATGCATAAACATGACAATTTTCCTTTATTATTTCATCCGTGCTTGGCTTCATGAAATCCCATCTTTCTTTAGAATCCACAATCACACAATAACTCTCAACCTGAGCACTGATGCATAACAGAAATGCAAGCCTAACAGCACAATTTCCTACACTTTCAGCTAAGTAAGGGTTTACATCTGCTTTCCCCTTTTAGTCCCTCTCCATCACTGAAGTAATAATGCATAAGCCAAAGAAAGAATGAGTCAGAAAACCAAAGCACTAGCACAAAATAGAAGAGCTGAAATGTTATTACACCCTGGACAGGTCGCCTGTCAATCACACTGCTGACACAAAGAGAAAACAACCATTTACACTTACACCTATGGGATATTTAGAGTCACCAATGAGTCCTACATGCATGTCTCACATTAAATTTTACACATTAAAATAAACACAGCGGAATTCATAATAACGAGGAAATTAATCAAATTCTGTGCTATTCAGCGATATTTTACAAGCTACTGTAGTTGTCCTATTTCAGGGAGGTGAACCATACTGCACCACATGGTCCCTCCACCTAACTCACACCTTGGAGATTACTGAGTTGGGAGGACAGCAGACAGCAGCACTAGAGACAGACTTTCAATTAGCAGCTGTAGCAAACTGAATTCAGCCAACAAAAACCCAGACTCCCCGCCGGCTCGAAAAGCGTCTGTTGCTGCTGTTACACAGGTTAGACCCGGTGCTGCCGTTGGCCACCAACCTGCTGTGACTGGGTTAGCACTTTTCAACTGCTGAAGCAAGTCCGGCTTCCCCTCTTCAGAGATATCGTCCGCACTCCTCATGCAAAAGCAGTCTAATAGGCCAGGAGGCAAAGAGGAGTGGGGTAGCAGCTAGCTTATTAGTAAGTAGCTAATGAAGTGAGACCAGCTAATCAAGCGGTAACCTCTGAGGTTGAAAAATGAAGCTAATGGAGAAGCCCATATTTAGAGCAGTTATAAACATTACAGCCTGGTACAAAAAACGCTCTTTGTCTCTATAGCTTATTCCAACATGCATGACAGCAGTATGTGGGGAGAATTCTTTATAACTCACCTGTTTACATTTTATTATAAGGCCCATAGTATATTTGAGGGCAGGGCAGCTTAAGTGACAGGCTGCCTGCCAATAGTGTCCTCGTCAGATCCTCCCCTTGCTGCTCCACAGCCCCAGCCTCTCAAAAAACATGGTCACTTCCGGCTAAAAAAAAACAAATTTGCAATGGCCAAAATGCCGAACTCATCAATTTAGCTATGTTCAATATTTATGTGGTCTATGCTGCGAACACACACTCAAGTTTTACTCTGCCCACCTTGAGCACCACCCCGAACTGCACAATGTAGCAAGGGTCTTCTCTATGCTTCTGGACTATGTGATTAAGCCATTTTGAACCAAGGACCACATTGCTGTAAGGTGACAGTGCTAAACACTGCACCACCATGCCTTCGGAAACAATCATTATTCATCAAAAATAAATAAATAAATAAATAAATAAAACACATTTGAGCTGCATGTGTGTTGCACAGTATTTATTGGATATGAGTCTTGTTCAAGGCGCTCTGGTTTCATCCCAGATTCCAACGACTTGCAAGTTTGCTTCAATGTAGACTCTTAATTTCCCAAATAGCTGTACCCCATTCCTTGCCTCATGTGTGCTGGGATAGCCCCTCTGCAACTCTGCACAAGATAAGCGCGTTTAGATAACGAATGGATGGGGGGACTTTGAAATGGTGCTCAGCAGTGAGTGCATTGCTCAGTATGTCCATATTCAAGTAATGAAAAAAGCCGGGCATCTCTCCCTCCTCTCCTCATCCCTGACTGTGATGTTAATAATACAGTGTGTGTGTGTGTGTGTGTGTGTGTGTGTGTGTGTGTGTGTGTGTGTGTGTGTGTGTGTGTGTGTGTGTGTGTGTGTGTGTGTGTGTGTGCGCGCGCACTCACTGTTTCCAGGTGACACAGTGGCAAGCGAAGGCTCATGAGAGTGCCGGTATTCAGTCGCTGAAGCGTCCCCTATTCTTTCCTCAAATCCTCCTCTGAAACACAACATGGGTGTTTTTGGTCACCTGTGGAGAAATATGTAAAGTGGCAGAGACAAAAAGTCCTGCTATGAAATTGATGCAAGAATCCAGTAGCAATTTCATATTAATTTCTGTCTCCACAGGTACTGTACCCTGAAGCTGATATGGTAATGAGATTACACTTGTCTGTTTCTATTTGATGTTTGGAGTGTGATCTGAATCAGAATTTGTTCTTCATTACTGTGCCACTAGTGTAGAAACCTCACACAAGAGTGGATCTGCAAAAGTATTTCTACTGACATTGTGTATAACCATTCATGCAATTTAATTAATTCTTTAATCCCAGTAATTACTGATATTGAACAATCCTAAAATAAATATAGAAATGAAAATGCCCCTGCCTCAGTGGTTTTCAGGGTAGTGCAAATATTAGATATTAAACACATTACATTCATTATAAAAGAGAAATGAAGGCAAGGCAAGGCAAGGCAAGTTTATTTGTATAGCACATTTCAGCAACAAGGCAATTCAAGGTGCTTCACACAGAACATTGAAATACAACAACAGAGGGAAAAGAAACACATTTAAAACATTATAAAAGAAGCATGTAAAAGGTGATTAAAAACAGCAAGTAGGAAAACAACAGATAAAACCCAAAAATATAAAAACACATATATTAAAATAAGAGTTGTAGTGCAGAGTTTCGAAGGAAAATATAAAATTTAAAAAGTAAAAAGCCTTTTAGTCAAAGGCAGCAGTGAACAGGTGAGTCTTTAACCTTGACTTAAAAGAACTCAGACTCTCAGCAGACCTGATATTTTCAGGTAGTTTGTTCCAGATATACGGAGCATAGAAACTGAATGCTAATTCTCCATGTTTCGTTCTGACTTTTGGAACACAGAGCAGACCTGCACCAGATGACCTGAGTGGTCTGGATGGTTCATACTGGACTGAGTAGGGTATGAAGGGTAACATTTGTTTCTGTATGCATTCCATATTAGCTTTGTGTATAGGACTTTTCAAGAGCCAAACCGATTGTACTTCATTGTACTTCACTTCCATTAAGTTAGGGGACTCAAAAGATAGAAAGCCAAAATCAAAGCATTAAATGACTTTTAGTACCTACTGTAACACGGATCAGGCTACTAAAGTGCTGGTTGCATTTGGGGATTTTGTTACACTCTCCCTGGTCCAAATGTAAGTTTCTATTGCAAATATAATAAAAACCACAGCAGAAATAACCCTTGGTGACATCATTATGAGTCAGCAATTCGACTTTTAAATGGTGGACTTATAGATTGTACTAGAGGTAAGAGGGAAAAAAAAATGTTGTTTTTTTTTATTCAGAGTGAACTGTTCCTTTAACTTTTATTAAATAATTAAAAAAGGAAAATAAAAGAAAAAGAAAAGAATGTGGGATGAAATGCACTTTTAAGATAATAAATATTGCTATAAAAATGTAAGTCCCAATGCACATCAGGTCTAAGGGTTTGTTCTTGTAAGCACAAAAGACTTACATGCATAAACAACACTTCTGACAAAGTGGTACATGCACACTTGTCTTTCATGACGGGCCATTAAAATTGAGTTGGCTCCAACTCCATGAATGAAAAATGGTGGTTCTATGCAGCAAACACATATTGCATGTTGTAGTCAACAATGTGTGTTTGTGTTTAATTGGCTTTGTCAAATCATTGTAATTCATTCAGCCTCCAACAAAAGGGTGCCATAGCAGTAGAAATGAACTCAAATAAGGCCAATTCATAATTCGCCACTTCATGTGATAATGCACCACTCTATGTGATTATTTCCCAGATGCAATCTGAGCAACGACATCAATCGTTTTCTATAATTTAACACCATAATCAGACACAGTAATCATAAACAATCTGTTTGTTAATGCAATTTTTAAGAGATGGAAAATTAAAGTAAAAATGAACAATAGCCAATCACTTTATCAAATCATCCGTACATGACATTGAGAAGGGTCTTTGAGGCTGCTGAAATGACTGTGCGGATTTAACTAATATGACATACCACATATACTTTCACTTTTTGAAAATCGTAGTGCATGGCATTTATCTAAGAAGAGAAATTTAAGATGTATTCCTGTATTTACAACTTCCATATTATGTTATAATGCTGTTATTGCTATACATCCTGAGAACCATAATTGTCTAATCAAAATTTCATGACAATCCCAGAAAAAAAAAATTGGCACTCTAAGTTTCTGCAAGCCACAAATAAGTTACATTCACACGTTGAACACATATCAGATCAGCATTTCTAAAGTGAAGTAATACAGTTTGTGAGCTGACTTTGTTCAGCAGGTGGAGTGGATGGTGGATGGCATGACACTTATGTGAGTGGCCAGCCAAGCTGCAGACCACTGTGGACTACAGCATAAGACCAACAAACAACAAAACCAGTTGTTTTTTCATCATTGCTGTGTTTCCAGTGGCTTTGTAGGCACAAATGAGTGTATTTGGTGGTGACTCGTGGCTCTTTTTGATCATCTTTTTAGCCCCTAGTAGAGAGAGTGCCACAGAAACCAGTTGTTTTTAATCAAGACATTACTGTTGTACAGGCAGACTTCAGCCACAAAAGTGCTTTTTATTCTAACCACATTGTATCCACTTCATAATAACGAGCAACTGTAATGTATCTGTGATCTGCTGACATGTAGAGCAGAGATGCAGAGATATTTCAGTCTGTATCAACACAGTAAACAAACCAACCGAAACAACTGGCATGGTCATCGTCACGCCTCTAACTTCTTATCATTTACTCAAATGTCAGCTTAACTGTACGACCATGCCTGCTCTTGATAATTAGCTTTAGGTACGGCACTTTGGAAAACACCAAGAGTAAATCCCTAAAAGCAACGCAGACTGCAAAAAGTTACATATTTTACAAAAGTATTCCATCAGAATATTTTTTACAAAATGCTACAATTACATAAAACTTTTACACAAGGAGTTTCAAGTCCAGAGTCTTAAACTGTTGGTCACTAAAGCAGATCCACAAAAAAACAATGTCAGTGGTAAAGTTATATGACTAAGATTGCAGCAAAACCTATAACTGGATTATTTCTGAACAACTAAAACCCAAAGACCCCTCCTCTTTTAATTAACTTTGTGTGTCAGGCCATTGAGGTGGAATCGCTATCATTTTTAATAACAACTACAAACATTGCCCTGCCACTCATAATTTTTTTTTTCTTCTTTTAAGCCTCATGGGTTTTATTTTAAATGGCCAGGATCCTGTACTGTTTGTTGTATTTTATAGGCTGACTCAGGCTAATGCTGGTTTTATTCAATAATTTTCTGAGCTTCTTTCATTTATTATAGCCAAAGAGTTGGAATCCTTGGTGATTTTAACAAACTAGTTTGTTGTCCCTCTATGACTTATTTTACTGCTGATTTAAGCACCCTCTTTAAGTCTTTTAATCTTGAACAGTCTGTTAAAAATCCAACCCATCATGAGGGACATACCCTTGACCTTCTGCTGTTTTATTGTATTGGTGTCTAAATAATATTGAAATGCTAAATTTTAGTGTCTCAGATCACAGGGCTGTGATTTTTCATATCTTGTTCCCTCTTCCTGCCCATAGGTCATCACCCTATCTGCTCATGGTCTTTTAATTTCAAGTCAGCCAAACCCCCCCCATTACTGGCCATACAAGGGCAGCTGAGTGAATATGAAAGAAAGACAAACTCATGTCATCTTTTGATATCCTTGATATCCAAAGAAAGCTTTCTGATGTTGGCCTGTCAGTGTGCAGTTAAAGAAGCAAGGTATTCTGATTTCTCCAGTTTGATTCATAGTAGCTGCAACAAACCCCAGAGTTTTATTTCAGGCAATCATCTCAGTGGTTAACCCTCCCCCTAGCCAGCATACGGAAGCACTGACTGAAGTATATGAGCTCCACCATTTCTTGAATAAAATAGATGACATCAGGCTCCATATCACACCTGTGACCAGAATCTCCTAATCTCCACTGAGCCCCCTGCCAGTATGTCTCATTTCAAGCAAGTTTCATTACTAGAATTAGAGCAGTTAATCTCCCACTTAAACTCATCCACCTGCCAATTAGATATTGTTCCCACTAGATTTCTGATAGAGGTTTTTCAGACTGTTGTCTTTTAATTATCTTACACATATATAACTAATATCTTTAGCAATGACAATAAGGATTATATGCCATGCACAGCACAGTAAGCAGCTCTACATTATTAATGATTTACTGCTTGTAGCTGATTCTGTGGCTTGTTCAGTGTTCCTTCTGCTCAATTTGAGTTCCAAATTTGATACTGTTGCCCCAAGATATCCTTTAAAAATCACCTTGAAAACTGTCTTGGTATTAAGGAACCCCCCCCCCCCTCCTTTTTGCAGTGTTCCCCAGGGGTCAATTCTTGGTCCTCTTTTGTTTTCTACTGATGTGCTTTCCTCGTAGGAAGATTGTGAATTAATTCATTATCACAGTTTTGCAGATGACACACACAATTTTATATCTGGCTAAATGGTGGTGACATAGACACATTGTCTCATATTATGGCTTGTATCTCTGATATCAAATGCTGGATGCCAGAAAACCTTCCAAAAGACCTCAGAATGTCTGAGGTCTTCTGAGGTCTTTTTACTGACCTTTGACTTGAAAAATAATCTAGGGAACACGTCCTCAGATGTCATGCATTCTGACCACAATTTGGGTGTGAACCTTGACTTGACTTGAGTTTTGTCAAGAAAACCTTGAAGAAGTTATCCATGTTTACATGTTGTCACGTCTGGATTGTTATTCCCTGTAATTGTAGTCCAGCCAAAAGGCTCCCTATCATCTCCAACTTGTTTAAAACTCCGCCAGACTTTTGGCTTATCTATAAGACCCCACAGAGGTCATACCTGAGGAACTTAGGTTAGCCAAACCCTGCCTTTTTTTTTAAATGTCTCCTCAAAACCTACCTCTACAAAATGGCCTTTTACACACTGTATACAGTGAATCTGTTGTTTGACTAGTTTCTCTCCCTTTTCTATCACTTGTTATCCATCAATGAAGTGCTTCGCACAAAATTCAAAATGCACTGAAAGTTCCACCAAATGCATCATAAATATGCTGGCTGCTCACAACTCTAGTGCAAAAAACACAGGGTAAACTATGAATGTCAGATCCTTTTCACCTCCTATATACAAACAGTTTTTAGAAATGACTGTATACAGAGAAGGATGGCATGACAGCTCCCCAAATGTAAAGCCAAAACATCTTGTTCGCCTCCTAGTGGAGGGTTGCAGTAAAGGTTCTAAAACCTGCCCCCTTCATGTTAGCAGATGGAAATGGGTCAAGCTAAAAAAAAAAAAAAAGACCTAGCTACACATCAAATAAATGTTTTCCAAATACAGTTTCGGTCTTTTCAGGTAGTTCTCATCAAGCTGATGTATGTAAACGTTATTTTTTGGAGGTGTTTGATTTTTATTATTTGATGCTATTCAAAGGTGATTTGATGTCACAATTGACAGCTGTGTGTGTCAATTTGTGAGCTTGTGAACAATAGTCCAGATTGGAACTGGGTCAGGCAGGAAGATGATTCTACACTTTCAAATCTCTACTGTGTAAACTATGTCTCCAAATGGATCCGGGACATTTTGGGTTCATGTTTGCACAACAGGAGGAAATGAAGGTATGTTGTCCATCCTTATATACCGTCCTTGATTTTGAGCATAATGTGCTGTAATCATGTCAAATAGTTTTTAAGTAGTGTCAAAAACAAGAGACACCAAATGATAGGCAGCTGCAGAGTTGAAATCTATAGCTTTGCATTTATGCCAATTTTGCTGTGTTAAGTGTAAATTTATTGCATGATCTCTGTGCATGTTTTATAAACTTCTGAACATTTTTAGACAAATTAAACAGTAAGAGTATAAAACACAATATGTTTCACTCACATGAAAATATTTAAACACTCTTTCAAAGCAGTATTCCTAATTGGTTTAATGTCAGCTGAATGTAGCTAGCTAAGGGCAACAAGACACTTGGGGACTTCACATGAAGTAAATAACACATCATTACTGTTTCTTCATCAATTGAAATACTACAATCCTCAAAAGGATTCAGTGGAATGGCTGTGATGCCCACAAGGCAAAGAGGCACGTATCTGTGCAAACTTAATATAAAATGATGGATTGTGAAACAAATTGGTTTAACCAAAGAGAGCCAAGTATACAGTTTTTTTCTCTATGAATTTTCTAAAGCATAACCACTGATCATAATGGCTGCACTGTTAAGACAAATTACTCTGCCCCTACAAAATTATTACCACAGGCATGAAAAAATGTAAAGGCTATAAGGTAAGATTTTTTTTTAATTAGGATAAAAAACTGAAATGATAACTGTATCTTGTGCATTAAATTGTTTGTTTTTGGTCAGAACATAAATATATTACACACTGTTGAATTGTACAAGTTCATACAAGCTCTTAAGGCTTATATGAAGCCTTAGGAGCAAGCACAGAAAGCTTTGCTTCCCAGCCCAATTACATACAGTTTAGAGAATAAATGTGAAACACACCTACATCTGCCATCAGAAGTCCTGGTTACTGCTAATTTTATGTCCAAAAGAATGAAATAATGGGACTCATTACCCAGCAATTTTCTCTCAAATTTCTTGTGAAGAGAAAAAAAAAAGAAAAGTCAACAAAGTCAAAAGTTTCAACAAACACTCTTAATCATCCAAATCGCTCTACTATGGTTTGCTGAATGACGAACCCCACTCATAAATTGGACACACGTGGCCGACTGTATATTATCATACAGTAGGTAACACCCCCTACACTCTATGTGGGAAAATGTTGTGCCGTGTGCAAATACTCTAGCATAAGCCCACGAATTGGAAAAGTGCCACCAAAAAAAGGCTGAAAGAAGAAGAACCTCAGTCAAATTGGCACAGTGTTAAAGAAACTTGAGCAAAGCAAAGGTGGTTTTCCAAAAGGTCAGTGCTGGCACTACAGAAAAATAAAAAACCCAGCAATGGCAAAACATTTCTGATGCTGTAAATGCCATGTCAGCAGAGGGACACACAACAACTGAAAATGGTTTGACATGAAAATAGAGGAAAAACCCACATTGCCCAAGCCAAGCACTCCATGACAACTGGAGGAGGACAGGAGAAGGTGGCAGTCTCGCAAGTACACTAAGAATTCAAGAAATAATTGGAGAGGTGGCACTGACAGGTGTCCAGACAGACACTTCACTTGGCAGCTCAGGGTGCATCAGTTTCTGAAGCCCTCAACACAGACAGCGAACCACTGCTACGTCCATAAGGGTCTCAAGCTCCAACTAGTGATGCATTTACAGACTTATCAGTAGCTAAAGATACATTTTCCATGTACATGTTGAAAATCTACTGTATAAATGCCTTAAATTTAAATTGAAGAGCAGTATGTAAGCCATTAAGAAGCCGAAGGCGTGCAGTATCATCCAAAGGTTTCTAAAGTCTTATTTGGGATAAATGGACTAATAGGATTTATTTAGCCTGCAAATGGAATGTTTCAATTATCATGATTAATTTAAAACATATAGTATTCTAAATTTGATTATTATATTCCTCAAATTTTTGAACCTATGTTTCCTTGAGATGGACAAACGATTTCTAAACATAATTTTTCTTTTCTTATCTTTTATTCCATCTCTAGCTCTTGACCACCCATACAGTTTTCACTTAACTCTTACTTCTCAAGAGAAGAGTGAAGCTAAGATAACATTGGTGATTCCCAGAAATCAATAAGTATCATCAAAAAAAAAGAACAAATTGGTTTTTTTGTGGATACAAACTTAAGAGGAAATTTGTTCATATATTGTATCCTTCGTTAGGGCCCATATTTTTACACACTTTATCTTAATCTCTTTATCTCAGGAGGAAATCTATGCCCTGGGGTTTTAGAAGCCTTGTGCTGTGCTCATTCATGGATTCTTTGACGTACTCAATCAGATATACATTTGTAAGATGTGTTTAAATTGCAGATCAGCAAATTATAATTCATCAGAAATTATAAATCTCAGTTGCAAACATTAAAGGAGATTATTTAGGGGGAAATAATGTGAAAAAATACTCTTTCAATGTTCAGTGTTCCTTTGAACCCACCCACTTATACAGAGCTAGCTCCATGCATTATGATAGCAAAATTGCTAGCTGCTTCTCGTATCAAATGGGTTATTAAACTTTTTTTTTTTAATCTCCTGCAAACAAGACAAATGCCACTGTTCCTTCTTTCAGTGAAAATATACTGAAAATAAACAAACTTGCATGTTTGCTTTACGTGTTTGCTACCTTGCAGGAAATGTCTGCTGGTAGGTAACTGTTTGTTTATGAAAACACAGTAGTTCTGCCTGCGTTCCGACTTATGCATGTCTGCAAACTGTGCAGTGCTCCGGCCATCATGAGGTGATGGGGAAAAGCAAAGTGAACTCGCTTGCTTAACCAGTATTGTGTGGAGAGCCACAGATAGAATATTTTGAAAGTCAAGCTGAGGGCCATTTAAAATTGGTCTGCAGGCCAGGTTTGGCCCCCAAGCCTGACTTCGGACATGCCTGTCATAATTCCTGGCTGTCACGCAAGGAATCAAGAGATTAGCGAGACAAAATTTCTTTTACACGGCTGCAGTCTGTACATCAAAATTAAGTTGAGGACTTGTAGTTTTTAGCTGTGTTACCAAAGGCACTATAGCAACACTTAATATCTAATATCTCTGAATTTGTATTCTTCAAACATGTCAGAAATGTTTTGCGCCTAAGGTCATTAACTCATTTTAAAATGAGCGGAGGCACTTAAAAATCTATTCTTAACCTCACTGGAAGCTGGTGTAGAGAATTCTGAGTAGAAAATGTGGTTCTTGCTCTTTTGGTTCTTGTTAGAACTCTGGCAGCAGCATGTCTTTAATGTGCTGCAGTTGTCAGATGTTCTTTTTGGAAAGCTCAAACAAGAGACCTTTGCAATAGTCCCGCCTGCTGGAGATTAAAGCATTAATGGGTTTATTTAAATCTTGTACCGACATGAAACCTGTAATTCTCGTTATTTGTTTTAGATGATGAAAGGCTGATTTAGTTACTGCCTTGATGTGGCTTCTTACGCTGGGATCTGAGTCTATCCAAGTTTTCTAACTTGGCCTTTAGTCTTTGTAGACCTTGAATAAACACAAGCAATAACTTTGAGTATTTCCTTCTCTGTCTTGTCTGCATTTAAAGAAAACACCGTTTGATCTAGTTGTTTACTCTCTCTAAGCACTGACACAAAGTACCACAGTGATTCAGTGAATGTGCTAAGTAAATCGGTGTCAGCTATTAAATACCCTTATTGTCTCGCATGTTTTGGCCAAATGAGAGCCTAGATTTTGAAAAACAGAGGCTCAAAACCTTTCAAGATTACATGGTGATGCAATCACATTTAAATATATACAAGAGTATCTTAATACGTTGTTTTATTTATACACAATTATCTAAAAAAATCATCCAGAAGACAATCAGATTTATCCTGCACTTAGTATGTGTTTCTATTCTGTCACATCCAAAACATTGAGGCTTTTTTTCTAGCCACACTAATGTGAGGCAATTGGACACATGCTGTTAAGCAAAGCAGCAATATATCACCATTTTTTATGTGTCTCTCCAACCAACATTTGTGATGTTTTTATACAGGGTTGTGCTACTCCTCCGAAGACTAAATTGAAGTTAACAATGACCCATTTCTAAAACCTTTTGAAGGACAGATTGAGAAACAGACTCAGAGCATTTCCTTTGGAAAATACATGTTCTACCAATTTCACCTTACTTTGAAATCACATGGAAAGTCGCAAAACTCATTTCCAGCAGAGTCAGAACTTGAAAAAATTGGCAGTGGCAAATAACAGTAAAATTGGTTATTGACAGATATATAAACAAAGTTTCCTGCCACGCTAGTGCGTACAGTACAACTCATTTTATGTCAAAGTCTTTAGTTTTTTCTCAGATCATGCCCACTGTATGTTCTCTCTCAGATCACGTCAAATCACAGCAACAAGGCGTTTTGTTTTCAAGGCACACACAGTATGTGTGATGCAAATATAAAAAGGCAAGACAGTGGAAATAAAGAAACGACTGTAAACAATTTTCAGTTTCTATCAGTGTGTTTACATGGACATGAATGACCAATTTATGAGGTTTATTATATTCACCATATGGTGTTAAGATGAGCCAGGAGAAATTGGCTTATCCGTAATAACCGTATACATGAAAAATAGGCTACTAGTAACCAGGTTACCGATTACTGCAGTCTTTTTGCACAGGCACTGTGATGTTTACATAAACAAACCAACAATGGAAGATGAAAGCAACAGGAAATAGTTAATGCTATACATTTATTAACACTTTACAAATAAAAAGGGAACAAAGCCCATTTTCAAAATTCATACACGTTATTCCTATGTTCTAAGACAGTCCAAAAATATTTGTGAACATGAAAAACTCTCTCCCAAATATAAAAACTGGAATGTTAAAACATTAATTTGTGATGTCATAAGGTTCAAAATCTGAAGCTCCTCCATAGACAATGAGTTGGGAAATATGTTATGGATGACACTGAGAGCACCTAGGTGAATGTTCTGAGTATATGGGTATGTTTTTTATATCAAAACTAAGAACATGACAATTGAATAGAGCTCATTTTGGGAATAATAATGAAAACAAAAATTCTGTAGGTCCACACAATCTGGCTCCCATTCAGTGTCTAAAGAGCAGCTCCAGACTTAACACTTGACGACATCACAAGTTTAACACTTGGTGTCTGGCTTTGAGAGAGAGCGTAACTCGCGTCTACACAATTGAACTTTTTCTGGCCATGGAAATATCATCTTGTAATTCTTGATTTAGATGGTGCTCTCCTTTAGCTGCTTATTTCTTTTTTGCTCCACTAGCAGCTGTCTGCTCTGAAAGCATCCGTGTATCTCTCTTTTTCAACCAGCATACACACTACTTGTGTGCAGCTTAACTATCGTCATACCACTGTTCTCCATGTATGGTGGCAGAGAGGCACGGTCGCTGCATAAAGAGCAGGGGAGCAGGGGATTAAGATCTGCAGGCCCTTTCATTACCAAAAGACGAAACTCGGCTTTTTCATCATTCCAGAACTGAGATGCTGTCACTGCTGCAATTTTGTTACCTCACTAGGCTGAAGATGCGTCTGTGCAAGTAGTCAGCAACTCTAAATAACCAGGATAAGAAGTCTACGTGCAACAATATGATGGTGTCTTCCAGAGTACTCCAGTAGTTAGGGATGTTTACCAAAACCCTTTTAAAAAATCCATGATTGGTTGACATCGAGTCATAGTATTGATAAAATCCTGATGATACCCATCCCTACCCATAGCATATTCAGGTTTCTCATGAACAGGGTAAGGGCTTATCCAGGTTTATGAAAATGGTAAATGGTGTTAACATGCTCAAACACATAAACGGAGTGGAAAATTTTAAAAATCTGATCCTAAATGGGGTATTCATGTCCATGTAAAAGCACTCACATTATTCACATGAGCTTTCTCTGAAAAGATTTTTGTTTCAGTCAAATGACAGTAAAATATAATAGCAGGCCCCCTTTTAACTGATCTAGCTATGAACCTCTTAGGAACCCTTATGTTTAGTGTGTGTAACTCTCCTGTCTTGAAATGTGTAAATTGACATCATATTTCTTGTTCTGCTGCCTCAATATTAACACAGTGGTCTACTGATCCTCAAAGGATGATGGGATAAGATTCATCTATTTCACCAAAAACGTAATTTTCAAGGTTACTGGCACATAACATCATGATCCAGTCGATTCACTCTTCAAGAGTGCACTTTCTGGATAGTCATCTCCTTCCTGCAAATTAACGCCATCCAAGCATGTTGTACCTTTTCAGTGCTTTGCTCTCTGAGGAACCAAATGCCCTTGATAATTAATCTTCTCTTCAGACAGAAATTTTTACTGATTTGAGGTGGGTATTCTAAATACCAATGGGCTTTTAAGGTTTGGTTCTATCAAGTGGCTAGCAGATTCAGAAGTGGGCTGATGTGTGAATTGAATATGGAGTGTTAATGCTCAAAGGAGAATATGCCCTAAATTTTGACATTGCTTGCTGAAACAGTTACCAAGCAATAATAACTAGTGTGAATACCATTGTGGGTGTGTCAGAAGTGCCAAACCCACACAATCTCTAATGTTTACTACAAACTGCATTTCCATTTAATGCATATTTATGTAGGAAAACTGTAGTCATCAAACTGATACATGCAACAAACAGAAACGTCATATTCACCATATTTCCACACATTGTTTTGATGTCACACTGGTCGTCCTTTAATGACATCATCTTTTTGTGACAATTTCTTTTGCAGTGGTTAAAAAGCACCAAACTATAGGGTTAGTGCCAATGTTCATCTCAATGTGCTCATCTCCTCACATTTGCATAACAATAGTGGATGCAAATGCACATTCATTTGCTTTCACTTTTTGCAGATTTCCTGAAAATCACGTTAAAAATTTGCACTTAATTAGGATGGAAACTAAACTTAAAATGTTGTCTCCAGGATAACTCAGGCTGTATTATAATAATAAGTGAAAGTAATTTATCTGTGTCGTCCTGCCAAAATGAAAACACCTGCCACCACAAATAAATTCTCTATTTTTCGCTGTTGGAATACTTATACTGTTTGGTTATTTATAGCTCCACAGTCTCGCAGCGAAGAGTGTATTGAGGTAGACACAGACCAGCAGAACTTCAACCACATTAAAAAAATTAAACTTAACAATTCATTCTGCTTAATCAAAAGTTTGCATTCACTCACAAACAGCTGCTCCTCATTTATTTATTTGATCAGTTCCGTCGTGAACGTATCGACGGATCAATTATCCACCCCACAAGTGACAAATTGTTGCTGAGCAAAGAAAGGACTCATGGAGAGCTCTGCCTGCGCTACATTCATGGACCCACAATAACCTCCAAATTAAGAGAGGTAACACAGAATGACACAAAGGGGCATTTAAAAGAAAAGGAACAAAAAAACTCTTTTTGGGAAAAAACTCTACATCCTTCTCAAATGTGGTAAACATCACTGCCCTCATAGTTTCCTGATTATTTTTATGATAGCATAGCTACAGCAAATAGAGGGCTTAAGAGGGCAGAGTTGAAAGTTTTACATAACAACAAACATGACTATGGTGGAATAGGTCATAATAGTGTACCTTTTAACAGAGGCTGCATTACAGACAACGCGTGGTCTGTGAGGCCATTTAGTACATCCCAACATGTGGACATGGAATTCTTTTCACCATATTACTGATTCATTCCATTCCTCCATTTTTAAAATGAATTTCTCATCTCTTACAGTCATATCTTTTAAACTATGCTACTCTGCCTTTGTGATTTCAAGTGGTAGTGCTCCAGTTTGTATCTATAAGCTTTCAGAAAACATTCACAAACACTGACTAAATGAACGCAGATGGAACAGATGGAAGGTTCCATCCATGTCCGTACACACTTCTAATGTTTGGCATAAATGAGCCCTTAGAATGAACCTAGAAAATGGTTTGCTGGTTTTTCCTGCCTTCAGCAAGCAAGGCTGTCTTTCACCCCTCTGTTGAGGATTAGCTTTAAACTTGGGTTGGCTGTCAGGTGTGGTGCAAGACTACCGGCAAACAGCCTGAGCGCCCCACACTTATTGTGTCAGACACACACATTAAGACACATACACACATACACACACACACACACACACACATTAACACACATTAACACACACACACACACACACACACACACACAAAACGCCAAACAAAATGGAAGAATGAAAGCAGCACATTAACTTGTCCCAGCTTTCAAAAAGAAGCTGGTATGAAATTAGCTGTTTTTGATGCAGGGACCTTTTCAAGCACTAAGGTGCTAAAACCCTGTATCAAGCATTAAAAAATTAACACGTGAGAGCATTGAATGCAAGCCTTACAACACCTTTGGTCTAAGCTTCTTATTTGAATCAGTCAACTTTTATCCACTAAGCAAAAGAGGATACCCTTTCTTCCCGCACTCTCTACAGCAAGGTCAACAAGCACCTTTGGGTAACTTCTCACAAAGCAAAAAAGCTGTATATATCAAGGCTTCTCTATTACCTTGAAATACACAGGTGCTTGTATCTCTGATTAATGAATCACAAAAAAATACAGCTTCATGTCACTGCTGCTTTGTTTTTCTTAATTCATTATAAATCTGCAAGAAAGGGCCGGTACCTTATTTCTTTTTGAACATTTGATAAAAGGGTAATCATCTAGATTGCTCCCTTCCTCTTCTGGCTTTTACTCCCATGTGATTTGACATTTACAGATATTAGCTCATATTGAACTTTGATTTAAAAAAATAATAATACTCGGGTCATCGAGAGCAATAGTTGTGATTTCTCTCATGATGCTTTCACTATGAGATGCGTTTTACAAAATCTTCCCTCTTGGAACAGAAAGAGACTATTGGCATTATAGACATTTGCTAATTAGTACTGACTAAGCACAGCTGAGGCTGATGGATAATTTTGAAAGTAAAATATTGGACAAACTGGGGCGCCCTGGTGACCTACTGACTAACCAGGATTGCCACCGTGGTTGGAAACTACAGATTAGATTTTGATGAACCTTATATGTATTATAGGTATGTAATGTACCAATATGTTCTAAATGTATCTGAAGTATGTTCTGGCAGTTTCAGGGTTACATTTCACAAACAGAGGGCTACATTATTTGTTTGTACATCTACGCATCTACGCAGTGATGCAGTTTCTCTCTCTCTCTCTCTCTCTCTCTCTCTCACACACACACACACACACACACACACACACACACACACACACACACACACACTTTGAATCAGACTTAAACAAACATAGTATGTCTCGCTTTAATATATAGGCTAGTTTAAGTACAGAGCCAAAACAGACCATTCCTTATGAATTTCTCTCTGTATATTAGTTTTTGGCCCAGAGGAGGACCATATCACTATATGGGGAATGTTTGTTTGGTGTTGTCTTTTGTCTTGAAGAAACAGCCAGCATTAGAGGTCTCATGTCCAGACACAATGTAGAGAAACTCTCTCAATCCTTCATTTCCAGCAAGGTGGATTTGTGTAACAGTCTATTCCCAAAAAGGCTGTTAAGACCTTTAGAACTAATCAGCCAAGAGACCTGAGTACATTACTCCTGTTCTTAAAACATTTAGAAATGACTTTAAAGTGCTGCTAGTTTATATTTCACTCAGCAATCTCACACAAAAATATATTTCCGATTATCTCCTTTAAGAGCATAAATCAAATAGGGCCCTCAGATCTTTAGAAAGCAGTCAACTGGTGGTGCTTAGACTAAAATCTAAACAGGGTAAAGCTGCTTTTAGCTTCTGTATGCTGAACACAGATGTACAACTTACTGATGCATACCCCAGCCACTTTCAAATATAAAATAAAAAGTCTGCTTTTCTCTTGTGCCTTTGATTGATTGGTTTCTTTACTGCACTTTTACTATTCCTTTGTTATAGTTGGGGTGACTTATAACTTCATACTGCTTTGTAACTTCACAGTGACTGGATTTCTGATCCATTACCTTTTGTCTATTTGTATTTAAATTTAATTTATTATAATCTTAATTTATTTCATTTAGGGTATTATTCTTATTATTTATTATTATTATTATTATTATTATTATTATTATTATTATTATTATTATTATTATTGTTGCTTATTGATTTTGAAATCCATTGTAATGATTTTCTTTGCCTATGTAAAGCATTTTGAAACGCCTTTGTGTTTTAAATGTGCTATAAAAAAAAAAAACACACATTTTCACTCCAAACTTGTCAAAGCCAGCAGCTTGGTCATAGTTCTATGCTTCAAACTATGAACTGCTAGGTGCCATCTAGCATCAGTTTTGAATTTCAGTTTTTTTTTGGTTTCACACAAGACACAAACAAACGCTCTCTCGGGTAAAAGTCCTGTGTTGGTTTGACCGATCCACGAACCCTCCCTCCCTTCCCCCCTACATGGACTTTGTGTCTCTTAAACTACTTTGCCACATCATTGCTGCAGACAGGCTTACATGAGAGTTAGCTGATAGCCTGGTGTGTCTCATACAGCCACTGCAGGTGTCTTGTGCATCAGAGCCAGGCACTGATGAACACTGGTCAAGGTGTTGTATTTGACGCCCTGGCAATGAGAACAAGTTGAAATAAAGTTGCCTTGTCTTTGTCTCATGCTTCATTCTAACCAGACACAAAGTCAGCATTTGCATGTTCTTAGGACTAATTCAAATGCATTATTATGTCATTCTACGTATTTACAAGTCAACAATGTGCACTATATAGGGTTCACTATATATGTAGGTAGAAATAAAGTTGGGGTTTTTTTTTTGTATATTTGACTATATTCACGAGGGTTTTTTTTTAACTTTTTAAATCAAGTGAGATTGCCATTGCAGGTTTCAAAGTTAAAGCTCTGCAAATCTCAGTGTTAGTAAATATGAAAGAAAATGCCTTACTTTATATACTTTATATTTACTATAAAGCAGCTATAGGCTCTGTTTTCAAACAAACTTATGTGATTAAAATCCAGCTTAATGCAGCAGAGCATCTTCCCCTAGCTGAAAATGGCCATTTACTATACTCATCATAACACTGAGGGAATGCCCAGTAAGAAACTTTCAATTATTCAGGTCCCTTGCAGTTTTTCTTTCTATCATTCATATTTCAGTTCATATGCCAGTCCATGAGTTCAGATTCAAATCCAGATTCTTGATCTTACTGACTTTTGCTAGATGTGAGTAAAATATAGTGCCAAGTCAAATGCAACTACACAATGAAAAAAATTCCCAAGATCATTCATGTATCCCATATGGCGCCTGCAGTGAGATGAAATATGCCATTTATCCAAATGATTGCCTTTGCCACCATATGCCTTGGTTGCCATGGTTACTAAATTAATTGCAGCAAGTGTTGTATGCTTTCACTCTCTGTGGTAGGGTGTTAAATTAAGTTTTAATATGGATAAGTGTTCGATTCGGAAGTGGTGTTGCAAATGGGCCCATATTATGATTAATTGGGGAGTTAAAGGTTAAACTAAAACCTAATTAAAGGTTATAGTCTAATAGAAATTCCTGGAAAGAAGTTGTGAGCTTCAACAGATGTTTGTTTCCTGGTCAAAAATGCCCTAGTTAAAGGGCTACTTATGTTTCCTTTGCCCCAAAACAAAATTACCTGGTTTCTGCCATTACTATGACTGATTAATCATTTTGAAAATTTCATCAATTCATTAACTGTAGATCTTGATGTATTTTCAGTTTATCCAGAGTGCAGCTGTTTAATGGTTTCAATGACTATTTTGCTGTAAAAGATTGTTAATTAAGCAAAAAACAGTACAATAACGCAATTTTATTTTTTATGTTTGATTTTTTTTATTAATATTAACAGTGTCTCATTAAGAAATGATTTTTCTGACTAAACCAATTTGTGAATATGAACTGTTCTGCAATCACAGGGACAGAGCACAGTGGGACTGTAGAAAAGAGGGCATAATAGCACCTCTTCTTTGGGTCACAGGGGATGCTAGAAATAAAGTGCAACTGACTGCAGTAAAAAGTTGAAACAGAGTAAACTTTTGAAGAAACGCAACCCAGCATTAGTTGCTGGTCAATCACCGGCAAACAGACTAAAAGGGGCCTGCAGTCCACAGGGAAAAGTTAAACAGTTCTTGACCATATACTGTAGGCTGAGGCCTTTGTAACCACCAGGGTTTGATTCCAACCTGCCACTCTTTGCTGCATGTCATACCCCCTCTCTCTTACAACTTTTCCGTGTTGCTCCAGCTACACTATAATGAAGGCAAAAAGCCCATTTAAAAATAAGTTCTACGGTTTTTCGATTGGTAATTATTATAGTGAGTAACAGAAATTAAGTATTTATTAACAGCTCATGTGTATTATCCCACAAAAAACAGTGCTTGCGTTGTTTGTGTGTACACGTGTGTGCACGTTAACCAATTTTGCAGTTCCCACTACACATGCTGCATGACCTGCAATCAGCAGCAATACTATGGTCCTCTAGTTAACTTTCTCCATGAGCTGCAAACTAGGGGTGTCAACGTATACAATTTTTTCTACACGTGTAAACGGGACTTCTAACCGACGTGTACCCGGTTACACGATTTATGATCTTTTTCTATCGCAGTTGCGCTATATAACCACTAGATGGTTCTGTCTCCGTTCAAATACCTCCTAATCTCATTAAATCAAAGCCATTCCAGTAGTTAGTTATCGCACAAAAACGTTTATTCAGCGAACAGAACTTAAAAAGTAGGCAATCCATCTCACCATTTAAGGCTTAGACCTACTTATGACAGAAAGTAAAATGAGTTGAAAATAAAATCATCAATTTTGACAGACAAGAAAACGTACAAGTGAAAGCTGGAAAAGGTTTAACCTTCTTTTTCAATCATTGTTTTAACTATTGCTCACTTTTGTACAATATATTTTTTTAAGCTCCGCTTGTTCATCGCTTGTTGCTTGTTGTCCATGCGGCCCCGAGTCAACTTGAAGTGACGCGACACTGGCTGTGGCTGCGTTTTTTTTTTTTAATATCAACGTAACATTGCCACCTGTGCATCTATTATGTATGCGGATAACTGCATTAGTGGGAACATGTAAGTGTATTGTTAGTTAATGTTATTATCTTAAGCTTTCAGGCAACATTATCACCCCTAAAAATACTATTGCAGTGTTTCCTCTAGGATTTTTTTCAGCAGTGGGGGCAGGCTCTCCGGGGAGCCATGGCGGCGTAAACAAATGACACTTGACTGCAGATTTTAGTTTTATGCCCAGCATAATGCCCCTTTTTATTGAATGGTTGGCATGAAAATCGCTTTTTATAGGCTGAATGTAAAAATACATCATGGCGTGTATATCGCTTAATGCTATCAATTAGTTTACTCACGTTAGTGACACTGAGTTGAGTTGGCACCGGGCCCAATTAACGTAAGCTACGTAACCTTAGCTGGCCATCAATATTTTGCGAATGTTTATTTAACTAATAAAATCTATTATAAGTTTTCTTAAGCTAATAAGTCTACCTTTTCTCTGTTAAGTTTCATGCTGTTTTCAAGCCGACACTCCTCTGACTCTCCGACCTGATGCCTGGATGCGAGTAGCTAATTAACGTTGGCACCAATTAGTTCTGTTGGGGGGTGGGAGGGGGCGGTGGTATCTACCCCAAAGAGTAGATACGGAGCAAGATAGTTATCTGCATCAGCACTCGACACCCAACGCAGTGCAGGACTGTGCTGTGATGCGCGGTGGTGTATTTGCAATTTTAAAAAAAAAAAACAACCAAAAAAAAAAGACATTTGAAGGAGCGGCGGGTAGGATTTAGGAGTGGCGGGCCGCCACTCCTAAATGAGTGTAGAGGAAACACTGTATTGGTGAGAAATGAACGAGGAGGAGGAGAGGAAAAAATGACGTGTAAACGGTTATTGATTTTTCTGAACGGTTATGATTTGTTATCCGTGTACCCGTTTACACGTGTAGATGTTGACATCCCTACTGCAAACACATCTGGCAAAAAGCACACTAATAAGCTACTACAAATACATCAAGGATATATCATATATGAAATTTGTAAGCTGTGTCAAAACAGAGAGCCAAAGAGATGAGAGCGCGCACGCACGCACGCGCGCACGCACGCACGCACGCACGCACACACACACACACACACAAACACAAACACAAACACAAACACACACAGCCGCAGTGCCTGATATGGCGTGAATGCCTTGGATCATCAGCTAAGAGCTGACTGTGTCGTATGGCTACTACACTGCCACCAGACGTAAAGCTCCACACAGGGTGCTGCAGATGGATCAGCACATCACTGAGGGTAAACATTTGTACCAAGTGTTGCTTGAGGAAGGCCCAGATGATCAAAGATTGCAGTCAGCAGAGTTACAGACCTGCAGGCTTCAGGTCAGCTAAATGCCTTACAGCTGCTCAGTGGAACAATACGGCAAAGACTCTTCCCATCACAAACATCCCGATTAATGCAGTTTACTGCTCATATTCACCACGCTAGCACACTTATCTGGTGTGTAATATCATATTTCATTGTTCTTTAATATTTCATTGTACTGCAACTGTATTATACACCAGCACGCACTGGGATTTGCATCTTATTTAAAGGCGAATTTAAAAGGCACAGTGTGTATAGACTGTTCTATGTGTAATGCGTATTTGTTCAGTACCCTGAGCCTCATCCATAGCAGATCAGTTGGACCCTCTGTAATTTGCATATAAGGCACACAAGGGGACAGATGGCTCCACCCTCACCATGATGAACATTGTCTCTGGCCATTTGCTTTTCATTAACACTTACAATTTTGATTTTTAATTTTTTTTTCAGCTCTGCTTTGAATGGGGTGCAGACAAATTTCTCAAAAGCCACCTGATTTGACGACCCACAGCAGGTCTGCTTTAAAGATGTTAAATCTGAGGACAACAAAGATGTCTTCATTAACATTACTATTATGTTTACATCAGTGCAAACTAACTGCATTTATTTTGTCCAGGTCTCAGAATTAGAAAAATGCTGACAAAAGAACTCATTTCATTCACACTATCTATGGAAGTTACCAGTTTCATGAATCTGGGAGCATACACTGAACACAAACAACATTTTACAAACAAAAAGAAAGCCTGTTAGAGATGTAACAATGAGGTGAGACAAAGACAATTCCTGCCCTTGAGGGACAACACAGTTTATTCTATATTCCTGGCCAACAGCTTTAGGAGGGACCTGTCAGTGGCCAAGAAGTCCAACAGTGGTGTGACTGCTTCACTCCATTCAGCAGCCGTTTTTCTAAGAACTATACAGTACAGATGGAGCGAGTTCACACACTGAATGCGCCAAGTATTCATGTCCCTTATCTCTCTAAATATTAATCCAATAAGATGTTATGTCCTTCTGACAGAACAACAAGAAGCCGAGATAGATATGCAATTGTGTTCAGAGTAATGCCATGTTTTCTGACATGTCATCATGTCTGCCACTTTGAAAATTTAACAACTACCAACTTGACAACTAGTTTCTGAAGTTTAAGCTTTGATCAGTTTTCAATCAAAAACAAATTTGAGTTGAAATTTGATGTACATAATGCACCTTTTAATGGCAAATGGGATTTTAACATTTTAATCTTATATAAGTAATTATACAAACATGGATATGGAAATTCTGTGAACTAAATCAACAATTGAATAATGCCAATTTAAGAAAAAACCTAAAACATTATTTTACAGGCATAACATGATATAATCACGATAATCTTTTAAATATGGTGAGACAATTTCAGTTTGAATAATAGAGACAAAATTGAGTAACTGACAATGGACTGTGAGTAAATTACTGGATCAGAACAATGTTAGGCTTCTCTGCTGATTTCGTCATTGGAAAACACTGCAACAAGACTATACAAAACATCTTTTGGTACAGATTAATCCATGCCTGTTTTGTCCAGTATTGATCTAATCTGATGCTTTATGTGGAGCTCAGACGTCCTTCTTAAAAACCAAGTGACCTTCTGTCCATATTGAGCCATTAAAAAAAAAACCCTCAAATGTAGAAAATTGAAACTTTAGGGAGGCCACTGAAGGCGTATTTGTGAAAGAATACAAAAAATAAAGTTTTTCTGACCATGAAGCTCTTGTGCAGGAAAAATACATCTGGAATCTTTCATTTCATGCCACAAACAGCCATGAGATGACGATGTAGTACACTACTTTCTAAATCATCATTTGTCAACCAGGCCTGTCATTTCGGTGATTCTTCTGATTAGCAATTTAGAATATCAAACCAAGCACACCAAGCTGAGATAACAAGGCTCAAAAGACACCAGACAAAGCAGCATTGCTTCTAAGTAGCTCTTCAGAAAGGATGTCGTCACTGCACTATGGAGGTAGGCAAAAATAAAGCCATTATCCCTGAATGTGCAATTTGATACTTATTCTTTCCAAACACAATGTGACCACTGAAACTTGTTTGTTGTTCACTCGGTTCATATTTCCAGGGATACTAAATGTGTGGACTATTTTCATGTGGCAACAATAGAAAACACACACACACACATTAAAATACTGCAAATGGAAAAAATGAGAAGACAACACTAAGAGTCTGGTGTACATCACATGACACCAGCAGTTAGAAATGTCTCCTGCCTCCTGCTGCATGTCAA
This sequence comes from Plectropomus leopardus, assembly GCF_026936395.1. Taxonomy (NCBI): domain Eukaryota; kingdom Metazoa; phylum Chordata; class Actinopteri; order Perciformes; family Serranidae; genus Plectropomus; species Plectropomus leopardus. Next base: position 11,845,625 of record NC_142185.1, on the reverse strand, counting down.
AATGCAACTGCAACACTGTGCAGCTCTTTAGGGTACATGTAAGTTGGGACAATTTATATTACACGTCTTCAAGCAAAATTTGATTGTAAATTATACATAAGGTGGGAACGTTTTGGGAAAATTCACAATATAATGTATGAAAAGCCTTTACTGCATCTTTTTGCATAAATATGACATAAAAGCTAAGTAGCCTACATTAAAGTCTATAATTATTTCTACCATGTTTTCTACCAAATTTTGATATATATATTGTGCATTGCACTATAGTCTAAAAATATAGTGAAATTATTTTAAAGCTGTATCGCCCAGCCCCAGTCTGACAGGGACAAAACACAAGAGCAGCAACTTAAGATGAAAAATACACCTGAAGATTTAAAATATATGGGTGAAATCAAAGACACAGAGACATGATTGTAATCGGACTTGAGTACAATAATAAGCTACTGTAGAGCATTCAGTGACTTTATCTCAGCTACTATAACAGATGTGGTAAATTTAAACACTGTCACTGCAATGCTGTTAAAACACAGTCAGTCTATACGAAGCCTGTTTAAAATTATTTTTTAGAAATTCACTTTCACATTCTGCAGCTGCACCACCAACATGTTCACTTGCCCTCTTTATTCTACACTTAGGCGCATGATTGCCCTTCAACTTTTGATTAGTGGAATATTACAAAATCGGCAGTAGACTTGTCTAATACTTTGCAAGGTTGCAGGCACACGTTCATTTATGTCTTTGTGCAAACCAAAGGGAACTGGCACTGGCAATGCTGTAATGGAGGGCAAAATGGATGCAGTAAACAAATGCAAAAAGAAAGGAAAAGAAACTCGACCAATACATATATTTAAAATTCTATATGGGACAAAACATTACCTTCTGCAAGTTGGTGAAAATATGACTGCAGAAGAGTATTTCTGACACAACACAGAGGCAAATAAATTCATATATTGTCACCACTCAAGAGCATCCTGGACACAGCAGGTTAGAGTGACTCAAACCACACAAGTAGGCATGGATTCAAAATGGTTTCTCTACTGCTGAGCCCTGTTCAACACAGCAAAAATAAAAAGGTGTCTGCTTCAAGCTGATGACAAATGGGGACAACAGAGGCTGGCCTTTTTAGCAATTTAGCCCCTTGTTGTTTTGAACGAGTACTGGACAGAAACACAGGTGACTGGAATCAAGTCTCTTGGCTGATGTGACTCAGTAATCACTCCAAGTTGTTGTCCCTCACCACGCATGACGAATCAAATCAAATCACCAAGTTGAACCAAACGCAAGGTGGCTTCACCTGCTGTCTCTCAAGTAAGTTGCAAAAGGCAAAGGTGAGTTTAGCCGCCGTTAATAACCTCTGCTTGCTGTCTGGGTCATTGTGCTAGACCAACGGTTTCCAACTGGTCCACTAGTGGAATCCAGATTTCTCCTCAGTCAACAGTTCAAGGTCCTCATATTAGATAAATTACCGCATTTTTTTTATTTTTTATTTTTATGAAATGTAAACAACACATTGGCTTAACACAAAGAAATATAACATATTGCAAGAATACACATAAATGGCACTTCACACATTCACATTCACATTCCTTTCTTTCTGTCTTTCTTTCTTTCTTTCTTTCTGCCTTTCTTTCTTTCAGGTAAGAAAATTAAGGGATATGTCTTTTAGGCGTGTAGCCATCAGCCATGACAATAAAGGCAGCATAAAGGAAACTACAGTGAACAACCCCGAACAAGACAGACATCGAAACTCAGTGGGCTTTAAAATGAAAATGTTCACATTCGCATTGACAGATCCCACCAGATCAGAAGGAGAATCCTGAGTTTTACCTGTTCATTTAAGCCCGACGCTCTAGAGACAGATCCTACGTGCAGTGAGTTCTACGATTTCGAGGAGTCATGGGGAGGAATCACAAATTATCTAGTATCTACGCGGCCACGCCACAAAATTGAGCTGAACTTCCTCTGACCGTCACCCCTCATTCCTCTCACAGCGGAAAGGGTCAGGGGCTCAGGCGCTTCCTACCATGCTGTGGGGCTCAAATAACACAGAGACGCCATGAAAAAAAAAAGCTAACATATCATTTCCTCAACATCTGCCGCCACAGCAGGTTTTCACCTCCTGTAAGCTGGCAGGGCCTTGTGCGACTGACATGAAGTGGATTTAAACCAATAGCGCGATTATTGCTGCAGCCAGACAGAGCTGGGACTTGCCAACTGTGACTATGGCACAGAGAGGCAGGCTGCTGTTTATGATCAACTAGACACTTCGAATGCACTCTACTTCAGGCCACCGTACGAGGTTCCAGATCACACCGCAGACAGGCAAACAGAAAACGACCAATTTGGCGCTGAGGAATAGAGAGATTAGGGCAAGCCCTGAGCCACTTCTGTGTGTTAACATTACTTTTTTTCTGTTTGGATGAATTTGTTTGTACACCACACACTATAGTCTGCTAGTACGTATCCATCATGCGTAATGGTCCATAGAGGTGGTGGTCAGTCTGTGACTAATAGGTCAGACGTGTCCACTATGAGTACAAACCCTCCAGCCATGCATATCTGGCTGTATCAGAACAAATAAGGTATACCGACTCCTCTGTTCCAGTCCACTCTTTTTATTTCCCACCCACAGACCATATTGCTGAGGTAGCGGACCATTGTTCTGCTTCATGCCCTCCTCCTCTTTCCACTTCGCCTCTCTAATTCAGTACATCTGAGAGGCAGTCTACAGGGAGGAAGAAAATGAATAGAGAGGTGGAGACGGGCTATTTTCAAATGCACACCATGGCTAATGGCTGCAGTTAAGATCATACTGGGATTAAGTTGGTGACATAACCCTTTCATATCCCTATTTCCATAAATAAGAGTGTGTATACAGTTTCTAAGTGATCTGACACAGCAAGGTATGCTGATAAAAAGGGCAAAGTGCTGTGTTACACAGAGTGTAGTCACTTACTCAAAACCACACAAAAAGGGAGAGCTGTGTTCAAAAGTCATTTCACTCATAAAGTAAAAGTTTCTTTGTAGTCAGTTCATTCCATGGCTAATTGCACCAATGAGAGCTGCTCTTCAAGAAGCATAGACAGACATATTGTTGCTATGGCGGCTTGCTTTTTTATACTGCTCATGATTGATGATGAAAACAGTGTTTAGATTGTTGGCTACCATATGATTTAAGTTTAAGAGACATCTACCATTATCAAAGATCAATCAAACAAAAAAAAGAAATCAACTGTACACGGTCAAACTTTCTATTAAAACCAGTCAAGGTTTGGCATTGTCAGTACTCCAGAAAATTGTGGAAAGTTGTTTCCATATTTATTATTGAGATTAGGGATGTCAACATCTACACGTGTAAACGGGTACACGGATAACAAATCATAACCGTTCAGAAAAATCAATAACCGTTTACACGTCATTTTTTCCTCTCCTTCTCCTCGTTCATTTCTCACCAATACAGTGTTTCCTCTACACTCATTTAGGCATCACAGCACAGTGCTGCACTGCGTTGGGTGTCGCGAGTGCTGATGCAGATAACTATCTTGCTCCGTATCTACTCTTTGGGGTAGATACCACCGCCCCCTCCCACCCCCCAACAGAACTTATTGGTGCCGACGTTAATTAGCTACTCGCATCCAGGCATCAGGTCGGAGAGTGTCGGCTTGAAAATAGCGTGCAACTTACCGGAGAAAAGGTAGACTTATTAGCTTAAGAAAACTTATAATAGATTTTATTAGTTAAATAAACATTCGCAAAATATTGATGGCCAGCTAAGGTTATGTAGCTTAAGTTAATTGGGCCCGGTGCCAACTCAACTCAGTGTCGCTAACGTGAGTAAAGTACAGTAAAGTACATTCAGCCTTTAAAAAGCGATTTTCATGCCAACCATTCAATAAAAAGGGGCATTATGCTGGGCATAAAACTAAAATCTGCAGTCAAGTGTCATTTGTTTACGCCGCCACGGCTCCCCGGAGAGCCTGCCCCCACTGCTGAAAAAAATCCTAGAGGAAACACTGCAATAGTATTTTTAGGGGTGATAATGTTGCCTGAAAGCTTAAGATAATAACATTAACTAACAATACACTTACATGTTCCCACTAATGCAGTTATCCGCATACATAATAGATGCACAGGTGGCAATGTTACGTTGATATTAAAAAAAAAACGCAGCCACAGCCAGTGTCGCACTTCAAGTTGACTCGGGCCGCATGGACAACAAGCAACAAGCGATGAACAAGCGGAGCTTAAAAAAATATATTGTACAAAAGTGAGCAATAGTTAAAACAATGATTGAAAAAGAAGGTTAAACCTTTTCCAGCTTTCACTTGTACGTTTTCTTGTCTGTCAAAATTGATGATTTTATTTTCAACTCATTTTACTTTCTGTCATAAGTAGGTCTAAGCCTTAAATGGTGAGATGGATTGCCTACTTTTTAAGTTCTGTTCGCTGAATAAACGTTTTTGTGCGATAACTAACTACTGGAATGGCTTTGATTTAATGAGATTAGGAGGTATTTGAACGGAGACAGAACCATCTAGTGGTTATATAGCACAACTGCGATAGAAAAAGATCATAAATCGTGTAACCGGGTACACGTCGGTTAGAAGTCCCGTTTACACGTGTAGAAAAAATTGTAAATGTTGACACCCCTAGTTTGCAGCTCATGGAGAAAGTTAACTAGAGGACCATAGTATTGCTGCTGATTGCAGGTCATGGAGCATGTCTAGTGGGAACTGCAACTGCTTTTCATTAATTTAAGAGCATTTTATATGTGGATTCTCAAAATTATTACAATGAATTTCCCCACAAATTCCCCCATCAGCATTTACATTTTTATATGTAACTAAAAATAAATACATAGATACATTTTATCCAGTGACAAAATTAGATCCATTTACCCTAAAACAATTCTGCTGAAATGAATCTCAAGAATGCAGCCATCCAGATGAAAAGTTACATGTCAGTAGACTGGAGCACACTTATTCAATATGTGTTGAAAGTATATTTATCGTCATCTACTGGTTGGCAGAGGAATACTGGTGGAGGGGGGCATCTAAGCCCCATTCATGTTATATGAATTGTAATGTGTGTATTTTATTGTGTATTTTAATGTGTTCTATTTCATTATATTTTTAACCCCTGTAAAGTGTCTCTGAGCTTCTTGAAAAGCGCTCTATATATAAAATGTATTTCTGTAAATAAAATGTATTATTATCATTATCATTATTATTATTATCTTCCCTTATGTATTCTCTTGTCTGGTGGGTGAATCACAGCTGTTACCCAATCAGCAGTGACATGTATATAAATAAATGTCTGGCTCTTTACTAGAGGTAGACAGATTATTGGCCTGACATCAGGGCCGGTATTTGGTATTTTGCTGATTATCTGTATCAGCATTTTATTTTAGCCGATCACCAATAAAATTAATTAAAAAGTGCAAGAGAGTGTGATCATTGATGGAACTTTTACTTTGTAAAACCTCAAGGACCGGTTTTTTAAATTCATTTTCCATTTATAGTTTAACTTGAATTCACAAAAAGGTTTATGGGAACCTGCTGTATATTAGGTTGGAAGTCTCAGTTTTGATTAAACATTTGACAAAGGCATTGAAACAAATGTGTTCCAAATTCCAAATATTGACAGAAAGATTTTCATTTTTATAGTAAATGCATATCAGTTCCACATATAGGTTATCAGTATCGGCCCTGAAAAACCAATATCTGTCAACTTCTTCTCTTTACTTCTGTATTTTACACTTGCTTTGGTAAAATACTCATAAGTTTCCCATGCCAACAAAGCTATTTTAACCAAACGGAAGTAAACCTTCAAACGCAACATCATATTCAAGGCACCACTGTTTCTGTTTAAATAAATGTTTAGTTAGGTTTGGTTGGGCTGAATAGCCCCGGTAACATACCTGCCGGCGCATCAGGGTCTCTGCAGTCCGCTTCGGTGTCACTGTGGAGCCGCTGAGCGGCCGCCTCCGCCTCGGTGTGGGTCTCGGGTCCAGGTGCGAGGGGAGGAGGCGGTGAACAGGTGGCTGTCGCAGCGGGGTTGTGGGTCTCGGCCTCGGTGCCGTGCTGATGCTCGGGTCCTCAGATGCTGCTGGTCTGGTTCAAGTCGAAGCGGTAACGCTGGGCTGATAGCTTCTATACTCCTCTTCGCTAGCAATGCTACCACCGTCGTAGCCAGGTTCTTTACTAGCGTGCCAGCTTTAGAAAAAGTCGTGATATTTTGTACGCTGTATTTTTGCAACGTCTCTGCTATCATTTTCTTTTAACATTCTCCTTGCGGTTCCGCTGTGTTTTTTATGTATGGCTTTTGTAATTTGGCTTTTTGGGGGGGGTTTTCTGTGGCTCCGCTTCCTTAGCACGCTGGTGCGTGCCTTCGGTTAGCGTGTAGACTACATCCGCTGTGTCCACTGCGTGTAGGCTACGTCATCACGTCCACATGGTCCATACAAACATAAACTGTCACGGCAGATTGATGAGACAGAGAACTGATGAATGTCATTGAGACACACTGTTAACATCACTGTCAGTGCAGGCAATCATCTGTCAACTTGGAAGGCTCTCCCGGTCCTCGCCGTTTCCTGTTGGACGGTTGAACAGCGCACTGACAGGATGCAGACCAGACCTGTCTTCACACTTTCGCACCGTTTACGCTCCGCTCTCCAGAGTCCCAGGGTCACCTGACTCATCGTCTTCATCATGACACAGACACAGCCAGCAAAACAATTTTTTTATTTTTTTATTGTTATTACTTTTTATTGACAGACATACGTACGTATACAACAAACTGAGCATGCCAGGATACATGAATACAAAAAAAAATGAAGAAGAAAAAAACAAAAATGAACATAAATAATAAAAAGTGATACCAAATCAGAATTTTGCCTTTTCAGTTCATGTGACTTTTTTAAATATATATATATATATATATATATATATATATATATATATATATATATATATATATATATATAGTTTCTCATAACTCAATTTCCTTTTTTTTAATGTTTTTAAGGCATATTGTTTAAGTTCTTTTTAAAAAAAAAAAGTTTAAAGTCTGGTCTGGAGTCCACCCATCTCCTTTTCTGGATGTGGACTTTGCACAAAAGTAAAAGATATTGTACACAAAAAATGAGGTCTTTATCCATGTCCAGGCTTTTGAAATACATAAAAATGTCTTCATCTTGCAATGGAATTGTTTGTTTAGTTTTTTTTGTATTCCACCATTTTAACAACTTCTAAACTTGTATTTTGTCTCTTTCCTGCAAGAAAATAAATGGACGTCAATGTACAGTTTTGGAATTTTAAATGCTCTGCTATCTATATGGAAATTTTCCAGAGAGAACTTCTAATTTCTAATTTCGTTATCACCACTTATGCATAAAAGGTTCATTAATTCAAAAATTCTACCTAATGCCCGCCCAGGAAACACAGCCAACTGCAACTGAGACAACGTCCCTTATGCACCTACTCAGAAGCCAATTGCCACATAATGCATCCATATGGAGAATCCACAGGAGAGCGTGGAGTTACTTCAGCCCTCTCTGATATACTGTTTTGTTTACATTCTTAGAAACAGCAGCAGCAAATAATAATAATAATAATAATATGTTGGTTATGAAATGCCCCCCCTCCCCTATTGGTTTACTGCATACCAGTGTATGTTGTCCTTATCTGAAGCTTTGTGACCAAGCACAAAATTGAAATTACAAATTTTATCTTAGCAGCTTTACTTCTGGACTATGAAACCTGTAGACTAAGAACCTATATGTTCAGCTAGAGCAGCCAACTGCTGTATCTCACATCTGTGTGCATGTCCATAAGTTTATGTATAATTATCTCCGCTAGGCGTAAACCCAGAGGGATCATGTGCCTGGTTGTGTGTGTTTGTGCAATAATAGGGCTACAGATATATGGGGCACACAGATCTGTATTTTTGTCGAAAATTGATGTCAACTCTTGTTTCTTATTATTCATATTACCAAGGACAGAGATACATTTATGTATGAATGTATCATAACATATATCGTCATACGGTATGTGTGTATTGTCTCTATAAATTGTTTCAAATAATCTTTTTTTATGTCCTTGTGTCCCCAACAAATGAAACCAATACGTCATGTTTTTATTACAGTTATTCGTATGTTTCTTGTGGAAAAACAAATCCCATTTTAGATTCTGGGTATGAGGACCTCTGAAGTGTCTTTGTGTGGTCACCGTTTACATACTGCACATGGAGGAATTTGTGATCACAAATATTTAACCCTATAAAAGCTGGATCTACATCACTTTTCTTGCACTGCCTTCAGATGCTTTTCAAGTATATAACCTTTAAGCTCTGAATAAAATTGGTTCAGTTTCTTTCAAATTCATGAAAAAAAGGCAATGAACAACTTGTTAAGAAATTTAAAAAGATTAAAAAAATTATTGTTTTAACATTTCTTCTCAAGCTGCTCATTGCCTTCCTCCCATGTTTTTTGAAAGAAATCAAGCCGGTTTGCTCAGGTTTTAAAGGGTTTAAGGGCAATATCCAGGACAGCTCTCAAACATGTTTTCTTTTTTTTACATAACAATATTCATAAGACTGGAGAATCAGTGAAACGCGAGAAATACATAAGACACCAAAGAGCCTCCACAAAATCGACCGTAACTACATGTTTTATTATTGCTTGACATTTTGTTGTGTTGCATTGAAGTTGAGAAGAATTGGTTGAGTAAGGGTCTTATCATGTATTATCATTGTTTGTTTTCATCCACTTTGTCTTTTGTTCCTTTTCTTTTGCTTTCTAAAAGGAGCTTAATAATCTCTTCATAAAAAGTGCTCCATAGTCAATACACATGTCAAAGTGTAAGAATGAAGGTGAGAAAATGTGCAGTACCCAATCAGCATGCGGTCTTTAGTGCTGCAGGCGGCTGTGATCAGGGACAGAGTTGTTGCAGAAAACACAAAAGCTGCCAAAGAAAGAGTGGACCCTCCCACAGATTTATTGGCCAGGCTTACTGAAAGTGCAGCTTTCACCGTGGGGATTACAATTCAGGCCCATTTCCCCCTTTAATCCGGTCATTAGTCAAGGTTTGTGAGGACACGGAACATCCTCCACTTCGGGCCGTCCCTGCTGCATGTAAATACAACGACTTGTTGACCAACATTTTCAGAACAAAAGACCCATTCTTTAGTAATCAGCCTTTAGAAATGAGATAGATGGGAGCGGGTCGTAAAACTACAGAATGCATTTTACAGGTCGTTTCAGGACGGAGCAGACTCATTCTAAAACGCCCGGTAATAAAACTGATTCATGAACCATGTCAATGATATAATTTGTCACCTGTGATTTCAAAATTATTTCTACAAGGCCAGCTCATCTACCTTTCACACCAACCCCCCTGATATACGATCTCAGCTTAACGTAACTCTTGGTTCTTACTGTTCTTACTATTTGTGCTGTACTGTCATATTGAAAATCGTGAAATACAAATGGCAACATTCATGACCCCAGAAATATTTGGGCTCTGTAGTATCCATGAATTGCTATTTTGTAGCATAAAACAACTTTAGAGGTTTGGTAATTGTTGTTGATAATGTGAGGTTAGGTTTAGGCACATAAACTACTAGTTGTGGTGAGGAAAAAATTGTGTTTTGCTTATATGATCTTACATGCCCTCAGTGTTGGGGGCACAATCCTTACACGAAACAGTAATGTCTCAGTAAAAAACAATCACTTTTCTTGCCACTATATGACAAGAAACACTATAACGTATTGGTGAAAAAAAAATCACTTTTTGTGGCACTACCCACACTGAAAACAAAGCAATGTCTTGGTGAAAAAAAAACAACTGCATCTTATGACACTATCCCAGCTTGACAGCAATGTAGTTTGTTAAAAATAACCACTTTTTGTGCCAATCCCCTGGCAGTCAACAATTGGATATCACAATTAAAAAAAACAACAAAAAAAAAAAAATGCTGTGAATGTGCCACATTAAAAGTTGACCGTATTGATAGATACTTAACTTAAGAAAGAATGACGGTTATATGACATAGTAGATTCCAAATCTTGTTCTAATATTCAGTCTTCTCTAGTTTTTAGTTGATTCTAGTCATGCAGCATAGTGCTGTTGTCAGTCAGGTGACTTCATACCACAATCACACATTGGCCATCACCTTTCTTTGAAAATGACCGTAAAAAAGGTAGCATCACCTGTTCTTCACTGTCCAACTGTATGAAGTTCAACACACTGATGTGTGAGGTTGTAGCTACATTAACTGGAGGTAAGTTTGCAGCTGTTTCCATCAGACCATTCTTCTTTCCTCTTACAGTCTCCCTCCCTCTCACCGCACACAGAGAAATAAGCAGCCTTGCTTGGTGCAGGCTGTAGCATGAGTATGCAGGAGCTGTTGTTTATAATGTGAATACGACTCCTGCTGTTATTGATTCTGTCCGAGAGATGAGCCCTCTGGGTTTTTGTGATGTTTATGCAGGAGAATGGTGATGCTTGCTAAGTGGAAAAGAGACAATAAATCAATAGGCAAGGTGAGGGGAGGGGAGAGCCAGGCATCTCTTAGTTCAGGACGAGTTTTCAAATTTCAGTTTTTCTTTTCTTTTGATACACTTTAGGGGCTGAGTGACTGGGCAGCAGCCCTTTCCTCATTTACCCAGTGCAGCTGAGTTCTATTACTGCCGAGATGAAGGTCTTCATTAGCCGAAGACTGTTGTGTGGAGAGAGCCTTGGGTGAATTATAATGTACTACATCCCAGAAAACTTTCACTCATTTACCCTACAAGAGTTTTTTGTTTGTTTGTTTTTAAACAGATTTAGACCACTAGTGTAAACAATTAACACAAAACTGCAAAGCTGATGAAAACAGAAACATAATTGGGTTATCTGAAATGTTGTGATCCAATACAATTTTTAACACCACACATTGCTGACAATAGAATTCAGTGACATAATTTTTAGCTTTTTAGTTTATTCTTGACCCTATGTGTGACAATAGAATACGTTTTTGAAACTTTTAACATCATCTAGAAGTAGTACTCATCAGCAAACAATTTCAATTTGAATGCATTTGACTGAAAAACACAAAATGAAGTTGAATGGATCTCATGCAACAACATTTTGGGACGTTTATTCTAACTTTTTTCTGAAAGGTTTGCCGGCTGAGTGTTCCAAGTTCATAGATGGATTACTGAACTAGCCTACTGGGCACTAAGGCCCAAGCCAGGGACCCAAAGTGTCAAGGGCCTGATGGCCTTAGTTCACCTGCAAAATATAAAAGAAATTAACATGTCCTGACCTGGAGGAGACTTAACATGCCCACACAAAAAAACAAAAATAGATGCAATGGAACTGCAAAAAGAAATAAAATCACTATATAAATAGGCAAAACAACCATAGAGTGACTATAAAGAGACACAAAATGATTAAAAAATGCACAAAATGACCTTAAAGAGACAAAAGAGACACAAAAAAACCTACAAAAACTACAAGGATACACAAGATGACCTCAAAGAGACACAAAACAACCATGAGGAGATACAAAATGACCTTGAAGAGATACAAAATGACTACGAAGAGAAAACACACAAACACAAAGATACACAAGATGACCTCAAAGAGACAAAAAATGATGACAAAGAGACACCAAACAAACATAAGAAGACACAAAATGACCCCAAAGACACACACAACTACCACACAGTTACACAAGATGACCTCAAAGAGACACAAAACAACCACAATGAGAAACAAAATGATCTTAGAGACACAAAATGACTACAAAGAGACACCAAGCAAACACAAGGAGACACATATGACCCCAAAGAGACACCAATCAACCTCGATCCACGAGACACAAAATGACTACAAAGAGACACCAAATGAACACAAGGAGACACAAAATGACCCCAAAGAGACACAGAACAACCACGAACGAGGAGACACAAAATGACTACAAAGAGAAACGAAACAAAGACATGGAGACATAATATGACCTCAGAGAGACATAAAATGACTACTGTACATAAAGACACAAAACAAATCCCAAAGATACACAAAATAATTACAATGAGATAGAAAACAACAAAAAAAGAGGCGACAACCAACACAAAGTCTGTGTGTCTAGTTTCTATGCGTGAAAGGTGTAGGGCCTTTTGCATGTCCGTGTCTTGGGACCCATTTTCTCAATACACCCCCGTCAAAATCAGATTCTCTTAACTGTTTGAGCTACACAGACCTCCTGTAAAATCACTTGTTGAAACCTGCTAAATGTAATTTGTTTATAAAGAGGTGGCATTTATCAGAGATTTCATCAACAGCATATAAACGCCCATGAAATTGCTATAAAAGTCTGCCCATCCTGCTGGACATTTGAATTAACAAAGATATTACCAAGTAATATAAAAAGGACCTAACACCATATTGCTTTAAGTCCTACTGCTGGAAATCCGCAGGCAGAAACAAACGAACAAGCTTTGAAAATATTCAACACAGCTGCCAATGTCATCAAAGCAGAGCTGTGACAGACAAAAGGAGAGGATGGCTTGACATCAAAAGCCCAAAAACCAAAGTGTTCAAAAACTCAATAGGACATGGTCAGAGTAATCTAGCAGACAGAAACATAGACGAAAAATAATTACATAGCAAATAAGATTAGACTGCATATGGAGGGGATGTCCCTCTGACAGAGACCTGGACACTAACATTAGAAATTACACGCATTGTTAGTTTAAAAAGCCCCTTTTACTGATATATTTAATCTATAATTTAACTCCCATCTATTAGTGACCAGAAGGAAACATGGAGCCTCTAGCAGTGCTCTGTAATTTGCACAAATTGGACCATAATCAAATCACACGTTTAGTAAAAATGTAAAACTTGTAATTATTATAATTGTTAGTATCAATAACTCATCTGCAGCTTATCAATTAATGCTTGGGTAAGTAAAAACATTATTTGGAGCATTCTGCATTCTTTCCTTGACCTGTTTCAATATCAAAGTCATGTTTTTTTGTTGTGGAAAAGAATAGAAATGTATATTGCTTTGAAAAGGCTTTCAGGTTGGTTTGCACAATATATTTAAGCCCTAATGGGAAACACTGACATCTGTAACCTTGGAGATTGCTGCTGAATAACCATTTTTTTTAAAGCTATTATATCCACATTGTCATTAGCATTTTCACATAAAATATTTACTGGTTTCAGCAGAGTTTCTTTGACATCAATCACTTTGTGAACTGAAACAAGTATAAGTTTACTATTAGAGGAAACATACAATTCACTGGTGGTCCTTTAAATGAATGGATGGAAGCAGAGAACTTACCAGCAGTGAAACATACCTGTAGTATCTCCACGATAATGATGAGATCATCAGGTGTACAGTATCACATTTACAGTTTCATCATCCTATGCTGCACAACTAAAGTTCAAACATAGTTCATAGTTTGTAGACACTCACTAATGACATATTCCAGGTATGACCTCTTGATGATGTCAATTGGCAGTTTGCTGTGTTCACATCCTAGATGTAAAGTTAAGTTAAGTAAAGTTAGTGGAAAGTGCTGCTGGTTCCTGGAATACATACTGAAGAAAAAAATAATGCAGCATTTTTGTTTCTGTTCAGATTTTTCACAGATATAATTCAAAGATTTCACATCTCTTTTTCCAAGATAATCGAGCCACCTGGCAGGTGTGGTATATCAAGATGGTGATTAAACACCATGCTTACTACACAGGTGTGCCTCTGGATCCTCACAGTGAAAGGCCACTTTAAAACATGCAGTGTGATCACACAATAAAATGCCACAAAGCTTTAAGGGACTGTGCCATTGGCATGGTGACTGCAGGGATGTCCACCAGAGCTGTTGCCCTCAATCTCCAATGTTGTTTCCCTGAATTTGGCAGTACATCCAGCCAGCCTCGTAACCGCACTAGTTGGCAACAATGACAACTACGGTCAGGTCAAGACTCACTTCAGGGTTTGCAATCAGCTGTTTGGGTGGCTGGTCTCAGATGATTTAGCAGGTGAAGATGCTGGATGTGGTGGTCCTTATCTGATGTGGCTACATGTGGTCTGGAGCTGTGAGGCCGGTTTTATTGCCAAATTAACAGAAACGACATTAGAGACACTTTATGGTAGTGAAAGAAACATTAGCTTCACAGGCAGCAGCTCAGGTGGACATTCCTGCAGTCAGCATGCTGATGGTACACTCCCTTTACACCAAGACACCTGTGGTATTGTGTTGTTTGATAGAACTTCACATTTCAGAGTGATCTTTTACTATGGCCATGCCAAGGCACACCTGTGTAGTAATGGTGCTGTTTAATTAGCATCAAGATATACCAAACCTGTCAAGTAAATGGATTATCTTGGAAAAGGAGACAAGCTCCTAGAGAGGAATATCTATTATATCTATATCTACAAAAAATATCATATCTCTATCTATAAAATGTCCAAGGTCTTTAACTTAAACTTGTGAAAGATAGTAGGAAAAGCAAGTGTTGCATTTAACTTTTTGTTTAGTTTACCATACCATACCACTAAATTACCATTATAGATGTTTCTTTTACTGATATCCTGAATGTTAATCCTACAAAGAGCAAAACAGAAGTCTCCTGGATAGTTTAAATAAACTTAAAGTTTATGTCATAGTAATCCTTTATAATTCTTTCAACTTTTGTTGCATGGGTCTTTTCATCAGTTTGGTATGGCAGATGGCTCTGAATACTATGAGGACCATCAGCCCTGTTGTTGCAGAACAGAGAATCAGAATTTGAAGCTCTGTGAACGGATGTTTCTCTCACAATGCTCCTGGGGTGTTGTAGCTGACTTTTCTCCTTATGTTTTTATGAAGACAGGCTTGTACTTCTGACTTTTTTTTTTTAAAGAAGAACCAGATATTTTCCAATGCCTTAATTCCTCTTTTGTACTGGAAATTTAACCATGAGAGTTTCATGTCCATCCAGGCCTTGAAACCAGCCTTCACCTAGTGACAAACTACTGCCTCCCAAACTATTCCTATAAAAGAGACTGAGATGAACTTTGAAACAAGATGCTCACATGTTGAAACACAATAAATCTCACCCAGCGCAGGCATATTGAATATTTGATTAGCACTTAATTTCTTAGCTGCAGTTTCAGCAGAGCCATCCACATTTGTCTAGCCATTCCTCTTTCTTTTATCAAATTGGCTTGTCTTTATCTGAGAGACACATGTCCAATTACCACATAACCTTTAATAATAATGTGGACATTTAACATTTTGTAAACATCCTGTGTCATCACAGCACATTTCACTGAGTTTACTGTGGAGGACAATTAAGGAAGCTGGAAACTGTGGCATCTATTTGTACCATCATCAAAATGTGGTGGGCTGGGTGTGCTGGCAGATCCAGCCGATAGCACAGACAGATGGAGAAAGGGCAGGAGTGCTGCTGCCTCCTCTGGTTGCCATGGTGAGGGAGGAGGTGAAGTGTGTAGAGAGACAGCCATTGTAAGTAAAGTAAAAGGAGACTGAATTATCATTCAGTAGGTGGCACAGCCGCTGTGTCACCACCACCAGGTAATGAATGGTGTTGGCCTTCCTGCACACACAGGGAGGGCAATAATCTCCCATCAGCCACCTTCCTGTGCGCAGCAAGTAAAAGACCTCACACTGTTGATTGACTTGTCAGGTCAGTGGCATGTGAACCGCGGAAATATAACAACTCTGCCAGTTTGATTGTGGGGTTGAATATGCTATGTTGTCATCTGCCGTAGCCTTAGAAAGAGATACAAAGTGGAAATAAGCCCCCTTTATTCAATATCGATTTACATTTTATATAAAAATTACTTACATTTAATACATTTCTTCAAAATACAAGCAGCCAAACAACATACAAATCAAATACAAAATTATAAAATTTCTTATATTTATCATCTTCCTTTTCTGAAGTAACAGATGTGTTTATAACTCTCAATAACCTTTTTGTAGCTGTGGTAAATCTCTTTCGTGTCTACATCTTTAATCCATCTGTTGATATATGAGACCTAGAAAAATATGGTATTCACTATCTGTCTTTTCAGTGTACAGTACAGGATCTGGAAATCTGATCGCAGAACATTCAAGGTGGGCTTCAATCTCTTTCACCAAAAGATAAGTTCCTGTGGTTTATTACTGTAGAAAACAGAGCGGATGGAGCTGGAATCCACGGAAATGGAAAAAGACACAAGACCTATGGAATTACATATTGTGTGAGAAAAGATAATGTTGATAGTATGACCTTCACTGGAAATCCAGTCAATAGATCTGTTGGGTAGCGAGGACAAAAAAAAGACAAAACCTCAAAAATATCAGGCGTCATTGCTAAGCTGTGAAGCTTTGTGGTTGGTATGTCATATGACATATGAAAAAGAAAAAGGAGAGAAAAAAGCCTTAGAAACAACCCAACTCTTCTTTACTATACTTACATTTGTTCAGAAAAATTGAGCCAACCTGCTTTCTTAACCTTCACAAAACGACACGCTGTCCGTATTCCACTTGAACTAGAAACAGGTATGGGTACAAATTTTAGCACTGCATTTTAAGGTTTAAACTGTGCACAAGTGTGGCTTATGGTGTTAATAAAGTTTTTGCAAATCAGCAGCTTTACTTTAGTGTCACAAAGTATACAGTGTAGTGCTGTATAACTTATGTTTGACAAACATTAGAAAGCAAACAGTAAATGGAAAATAAATCTCTTCAGCACACCAACAAGGACATTATGCTGATGCTAAACCGGTAAAACCTAAGAGCCTCATAGGAAATAGAAAACTTCTTCTTTCCTCCTTCATATTATACATTGTACACTGTGGTAAAAAAAGAAGTACAAAGTGTAAAGTTAGGCTATGCGGCGGTTTCATGAATTGTCCCCTCTAGTTTCTTTGGGAGTAGCTCTCTCCTCTCGTCAATACTGATGACTGGCTTCCGGCAGTTTTGCCCGTCGATATAGATCTTTGCATACACTGGGTTAGAGTAGTTCATGGGCTGTACAGGAAGGAAAGATGATGGAGAAACATTAATATTTGTTGACACAAATGACTTTAGAACAGTGGGAGTCTTAAAGCTGCATTAAAAGATTTTTGTTGTTTTGGAACAAGCTGAGACGGACTCTCATCCCAACTCATCACATACTGCCACTTTGTCAGTCGACTTACATGTCAAAGTATTACACACTAGGTAACCTTCTGCATCAGTTTTGAAACTCCAGGCACAGTGTGACAATTTACGACATGGCCATGGTGTCCTTTTATCAAGACAAACTTCCTTTTTACAGGAAATTTGCAGTTTCTGCTTGTTATATGCATACAGTCTCTTTCAAAATAAACCTACAATGTACATAAAACACTTTTTCTTGGGTTAATTTCTTAAAGTTTAGGCAAGAAATGTCTTATTGGTTATGTTTAGGATGAATTAAACCCTTGGCTTACCTTAAAATAAATATGGCCGTAAGCAATGTTATGTAATGTCAAGTAACATACTTCATAAAATGCTACCCACCATACATTATTATTAAAATCATTCTATTCATTTTTTTTTGTTTCCCATGGGAGGAAAACAGTGGTCTTGAGGGTTTAAGCCTAAAGTTTGATTGACCCATCCACCTCACCTCTCTATCTTTCTCCCCATTCATATTGCAGTAGCTGCAGGCTGCAATACGAAATGCTGCTGACTGTTTTTTCATACAGCAGTGAAGGGTGCCCCTGTGTGTCAGTGTCTTGCTGTGACATCCATTGACAAAGTGCCAGTAAACTGGGTTGTTGCCCACTGCGTCAACAACTGCTGCTGTTCGGTGTGTATCATACCACCACAGAAGGTGCCTCTCGCGTTGGTATCTCACACCGAGATCACAGACAAAGCAGCAATATTTGACGAGTTGGGTGTGAGACCGCCTGGCTGAGAACAGACAGATCATCCTACAGTGTTGCTATAGCAAAAATTACAAAATACTTCTAAAAAGCCAGCAGATACTGAACAGCAATATCATTTATCTGGAGTTGTGTTCTGTTCACCTGATGAATTGTAATATTCACTCTTTAGGCTTGTTTTTGGTCTCCACCATCACGTCAGACAAACATCTGGCTCTTTAGCTGCTCTATATACATTTATAACTGTCACTGACTTTGCTTCTTTGCTGTTTAGTGCTGGGCGGATAGCATCCAGTCAGTTTACCAGCTGCTGTGTCTGAAGACAAGGTTGCTAAGAACAGAATTTGCTGTCCAGTTTGCAAAAAAAGAGAGAAAAAGTAATGAGCTAAAACAGACTCAATATCTTTATAGCTGAAGGGGACTGCAGAGTTGGAGGATAATTCTCTGTGGGTTCATCACTACAGGGAACCTCTTGTTAAAATTACCCAGGGCCATTCAAGCCAGTGTTAATATCAGAAAAATGCTGATTAGCGCAGCTTTAAGGAAAGTCCACTGTGATTATCAAGATTTAAAAAAGTGGGCTAAACATCTGAGTATAACTATCTGAAACAGTACAAAGAAAAGCACGTCGGACTCATGCATACTGTATTAGTGGATTGTTATTCAGCAAGCAACAGTACACAAAATAGGGCTGTCAGGATTTTGAGTACTGGTTGATCTAAATGAGCTTTGGATTCTGATCATTGTAATCAAAGCAGGATTGGCAAATTTCTCAGTATTCTGTATAGCCGACTTTGACAGAAAACTTACAGTTTAAAGGCTGTGCCAGCGAAGTGAAATTGGTTTTTAACAAGTGAGGGAACTCATGCTGTTTCTCTAAAGAACCATTCTACCATCATGTGCATTTTAAGTGTTTTAAGTTTGTTCAATTAACTGATGAAATAAGTTATTGCTATTTATTACATTTTAAATAACCTAATGGATCTGATCATATGGCCTTAGTGTGGTAAATTCCATAAAATTTGTGGTAGTTATATATCTTTTTAAATGAATTTGAAAATGTAAATGACAATTGTCACAGCGTTAAACCAAAGATCTTGACCTTCACGAATCAATACATGATTTTTCTAATGATGGCATAACCTTTGGCGCTGAAAAAACAGTTAAAATCAAAATTGAATCAAATCATGACCTTAAAAACTAAATACTAATGGAATCATGGATATGAAAAATCGTGACAGCCCTAACAGTAACATACAGCACAACCAGGAGATATAAAGCCATGCAAGCCCACTGTCTAAATAGCACAGTAGTAGCTTTAAAACAAACAAACAAACAAACAAACAAACAAACAAACAAACAGTATAAATTAATTTAAGTGCAGTAGAAAACAGCCCTAGATGACTGTGGATGTTACCTTGACTCACTCTGTCCTGATTCACATTTGGTTCAAGTAATCATATCAACTTGTTTAAAATGTCTGCCAGGTAACTGCACAGTGCACACTGTTTGCCTACACAAGTGAATTTATTTTCTGGAGGGCAAACACAAAGTGAAATTTAGAAAATTCACCTGTCCAGGGATTACCTCCTTGGGCACATTATTCATGCCCAAGGTGTGAGGGTCACTGGATTTTACACACCAGCCCTGTAACACAACAAGCACCACCTCTGTTTACACTGTAACGTTAAGTATACTAACACAGCAAACAGTTTGATGCATATGCTGCACGGCCATCTACTTCTTAAATCTATTTACACATTTTATAACCATTTCAGTTGTTCAAATTTTGCATGACTCAAAATGAAAAGCACTGAATTAAAGAAGTAGGGAATTGTAGGGGACCAAGAGAGTGTAGCTGAATACAGAAGCTGGTTGAGATTCAAGCCGGCGTGCCTCTTTGGAAAATACAGCCAGATTGGACTGACAATAGCAGATGTCAAAGTTGGCAGGGCAAGAAGCAATAGCATTAGGCTCGAAACTCTAGCAGGTAAGTTAGATAACAACATCAGTGGAAGTGTTATGATTCATTTGATATGCCGAGTGTTAGTGTAGGGTTGAGGGCCATGAACAGAATAAATCAGCGGCTGGATGGAAGCCCCACCGGTTCATAGCACTGGTACATTCCTGCACACTTCTGTAGACAGCTGTTACTAAATCTCTAAACCAAAACCTGATGTAATTTCATTTGATTTATACCAAAACTAGACATAACATTATCACAGTTATTGTGCCAAAGAACACAACACAGAATCATTATTATAATGTTGTAAAGTAATTGGTTGGTGTCCTTTCTCCTTGCTGCAATCCAACACAGAGTTAGACTGTGTTTTTTTTTCAGGTTACCAAAAGTTTATTGTATATCGTCTCATACTTGATTCTTAGATGCAGATGTAATGAGTTAAAGCACAGATAATTATGCAGGTTCAGCTGGGGCGTCGCTATTTTCTCGACTAGAAATGCTGGTGCAGCAGTGACACTTGTGCAACAAGTTAAATAATTAGCAAGTGTGATAAGGATTGGCATCAATCAAGGCCAGTCACATCAGCCACGCTTCTTTCCTTCTCAAGCACGGCATTATTTTTCAAGGATGTGTTAAGAAGTGATTATACTTTCACAAACTAGCTTCACATACATACAATTGATGCTTTGTTTTTATTCCATTTGACTCAAAAAGGTTTGAACTTTTAACATTCAACTCAACTAACTGCAATATTTTCTCCAGGTATCTCTTGTATATTGAGTAGGTTGTATGGCAGTGTATTGCTGCCACCTGATTTATTTATTTTTTTCAAAGTTAGGCATAATAAAGGGTGGAGTCTATTGAGTAACAGGCTGTCTATGAGAAGTCGCTACAGTCTGTGTCATTGCCAACCTCTCATCCAAATATGGTTACTTCTGGGACCAAAAACCAATATGGCAATGACTGAATTGCCAAACTTGAGGCTTCAAAAGGGCAGTCCACAAACCAGTGGGTGATGTAATGGTAGTTTGTCCATTATTACTACACTATAAGTGTTTTATTCATATATATGTAATTATAGTGTGTGAGTTTGGTGTAAAAGACTGAACAATGAAGTTTTTTGTAAAAACTGATTCATTTGTCAGAGTAATATTAACAAACAACATAAATAATATCCTGTTTTTAATGAGAAGAATCTTTTTTAAACAATAAACTCTTCAAGTAAAAATCTAAAAATGAGCGTGTATTTTTTGTCATTGTGGCAGCAGCCGTTTCTTGCACTGCATAAAACACCCAAAGAGCTAAGAAAAATGAAAATTAAATTTGTTCTGAGGCAGATGTAAAGCTTTAGTTTTCTGTTGGCACTGAGCTTAATTTAATTTTGAGTTTATAAAGCCAACCTTGTGAGGGTCCAGCGTGAAGTTGGGTCTCAGCAGGCTTCCTGCATCAGCATGGTTGTCATGGTCCACTTCATACATGTTGTATGACGGGTTCCCAATCTCCACGTTTATCCCTCCGTTTGTCATGGGCTGCCTCTGAACACGTTTTCCCCTGAGGTGATGCGGAGCCAGGAGTCATTAACATGATACACAACATGCAGGTCAACATGCTGTACAGCTTTGCACGGCTCCACAAAACAAATCATATCAAACTACTTGGCACACTTGGAGTATATAGCTTTGCTGGGCAGAGCTAAAAGCTGAATTATAATCAGAGGCTCAGTGCAGAGGTTGTGTGTCCTGCTGAACATGCTGGAACAAACAAACTTTTTTATTTATAAAGCAAAGATGTTTATTCATCTTCAGAGCTGTGTAGTGTTGGATCTCTCATCATCTGTTGCCAGTTAGAAGCCTCTTTCTTATTTGTAATTTTTTTATTTATTTACTTACCTTTGCCTCCGTCTGCAGATGTAAACACCTGCTACCACCATCACTATCAAGATAACCAGCAGGACCAGAGGCACAATGATAGCTATGCTCCCTGAGAGACAGACAGGGGAGAGATGGTGTGGAGAGATGAGTAACGATTGAAAAGCACTGAGATGGGCTCAGATAGTGACATATTGTATGGAACCATCCTTGACTGTCACCTCAAAAAAGGCCTTGTCTTTTCCCCTTGGGGTTGTTTGACTGCAAAGTTAACTCTATTTTCAGAACAACTGTCCATTACATTTGGGCTATAAGTAATATTTGAACAAACCCATGCATTCTATAAAGATGTGCATTTTTTTTTAACAATTGCAAAGATCTTAGTTAGAAAATGGAGAATAGAAGAAGTCCCAAGGGTAATAACGCTCACAATCATAATTATTATCTTTTTACTTTACTTAAGAGATTTCAATGTATTACTGGGCTGGCAGCAGCAGCTCCTCTTATTCAAAGGAGGTAAACCTACTGATTGAAGGCTTTTTCTGTTCAAACACAGCAAACTGGCTAGGTTGGATGGAGTACAGGAATTCTTTAGTTACGGTGCCAATCAGCATCATGTCCAATTGTGCGGCACGAGTTGGATTAACTATAAACCTGCCTGCAAGAATGTGTGGATGTTTTAAAAATGTGATCATTCTGATAAATTTGACTAAAATGGAATGGGGAAACAGTAGAAATTTTATGCTTTCCCAGCCAATTCCCATTCCCAGGGCATCAAATATGGCAGCTTGGTCAGTGGCCATCATGTTTGATTCCAGCACACAAGGCTCCCTGTAGTGTCTGTATGACATTTATGGGGCTTTCAATTAACTCCAATGTAAAACCATTCATGGCAATGATGTAGTACAAAAAAGCAAGAGTGTGCGTGGGCTGAGAGAGGTGGCGGATGGGTCAAACAAACACAGGACTTCCACCCAGGAGACCGCTGTTCCTGTTACATGTGAAATATTGATTTACAAAAACAAAAAAGTCACGACATACATGTCACAAAACAAAAATCACGTCTCTCTGATATACTCTTTAACTTACTTGAGTTCCACAACATACATATTTTAACCAAAACTATGATTGTCTTTCTAAATGTTACCAAGTAGAGAGAGTATAGATTGTAATTTGAACATAAAGTAGGTCAAGATACCTACTTTTCCTGTGAACTTGGAAGTTTACTTTGAAAAGACACTGCATGTTATGAGCTGAAGTTGACACACCGCCCCTGACCATCTAAAACTAACGCTAGAGTAGGATACTTAAAATGTACCCAGCTGTCACTGGGCGACAATATGATGTCACAAAGATGTTGGACTTTTACGCTGGACAGATGGTAAATGTTGTTTGGAATGACAATCAAGTTAACAAAATTTGATGTTAACATCATAATGTTTTGCAAACACTAGGTTTTGGTCACCATACCTCATGACTAAAGGTCATTATTCTGCCTCAAGAGGATGTTGGTATGAGACATTCAGAAGATATCTGATGCTGGTTACTGATTAACCTTAAAATATCAATGTCATCTGTTGTCAGTATTCTACGTCAAACTGATGATGGTATTTAGATGTTGTCCTGACATAGAATTTTGGTCACCCGGCATCACAACCTAAATTCAACCAAATATCAACATTGAACAACTGTGAGCTGGGGATAGACCACTGATCAACCTGCCATATTTAAAAGTTGGGAGTGAGAATGTGTTGAGAGTTCACACAGGATATCTTAAGGTTTTGTAATAAGACTCGAAATTCCCAGAACTCACCTCCGCTGGTGTTGTCTGATCTGCTGCTTTTAGGGGCGGGTCTCTCACACTGTGTTCCTGCCCAATTGGCTGAACATCTGATGAGGTCAAAAGAGAGTGAAAATAAACTGTCATTAGAATACGTTTTCCAGCAGAAAAACTGCTGAGAAAACACCTTTACAATGAACTACATTATGATGTGACCGTGGCTTACATAAACAACACATTATGATTCAGTCTTGCTATGGAGTGCTTTGATCCAACACAAACAAAACACCACCTGGAGAGAGAGCACTATGTATATACATGTTGTGTCCATAAACAGTGTGAATTAACATGTTGAATATTCAGTGTAGAAAATTATCAAAAGGATGACAGCGGGACAACAAGTCGTCATCTCATTTGTGTTCCAATGGGATCCGATGGGTGTGATGTATGACCCTTGTTAGAGGAGGTGATATCTAATTTCACACGACTGACGCAGATGGGTCTGTAAAGCATGAGTGATCTGGTGGGTGCGACTGGATGATGACAGAATGAAATTACTCTAAATTACATGCACTCTAAGAATCAGAACATCAGGCTATCAAAAATAAGAATGCAGCCCCATACACAGGGAAATGAATCACGCCCTCGTTGAACGAAATGTCACAGCAGCATGAATT
Source organism: Plectropomus leopardus (assembly GCF_026936395.1). Classification (NCBI taxonomy): domain Eukaryota; kingdom Metazoa; phylum Chordata; class Actinopteri; order Perciformes; family Serranidae; genus Plectropomus; species Plectropomus leopardus. Next base: position 11,821,439 of record NC_142185.1, on the reverse strand, counting down.
TTAATGGAGAATTGGGAGCAACGGGGAGTTTGATCTCCTTTGGGAGGCGTAAACCATGAAAAGACTAATTCTTTAAGAAATGATGACACTCTCTTAACCTGTGTTGAAGGCACTAAAGATAAACACTGATTACTGATGAGATGTTCAGCCTAGGAAGTTATACGCATATGTGATGCCTGGTCAGTAACGAACATATTCAACTTGCCATCATGCAAAGGTTGCAAATGCACAGACTGAGTACCACATCACACAGACAGTGTCACGTTTTAGTCCCCCACTCGATCTCTGTGTGCTGGGTGACGACTGCATGAGATGAGTGAATGGGTGGCAGTGAGGGGCAGCAAAGGTACAAAGTCGTGCAGCAACTGATAATGTAATAACTGCCACATCAGCTAAAACCTGCTCATAATGTCCTAAACAATGTCAAAATTAAGTACGTTAGTTTAATATAAATAAAAAAAATGGAAATATGTTTATCTACTTTGCCTAACTGCTGCTACTACCTCCAGTAATAATAATTATATAGATTTAAAAGGAATAGTTTTCCATTTTGTAGGGTAGGCTTTCTTGCCAGCAGTTGGATAAGAGGATCAATATCATTTTCATGTCTGTGCAGTAAATATAAAGCTGCAGTCAGCAGCTGGTTATCTGAGCTTAGCACAAAGACTGGACAAAGGGGGAAACAGCTAGCATGGCTCTGTCCAAGGTAACAAAATCTACCAACCATCACTACTAAAGCTCACTAACATATCTCTGAATCCCCCTTTATTTCACCTGTTTACGGCAGGAATATCACGCCATCATGCTACCTCACCATTCTGTATAAAAGGTACAATCAAAGAATGGAGCGACAGAGTTGCTGTACCTAGATGCTGGCAACGGAGGCAGTAATAGCACTGCACTGACGTCTGTGTAAAAAGGACAGGCAGCAGGTAGGACCATGGGCAGGGCCGTGTTCTGCATGCCACCCACCACTGAAGATTTAAAAAGCAGCTACCACCAGTTAGTGGCTAACTTAAAGAGGAAGAACAGCAGTCGGAAATGAAACGAACGAAAAAGAAAAAAACAATGACATTTGGGAGCTGGTTACCCTGCGCGAGAAGACGAGATCAGCTGCCATATAACAGGGAAGGTAAATGATTATTATTGCCACATTATGTCATTGTTATAATTTAGAAAGTACTGTCTGACACGTTACCATGTCACAGTAGTTTTTTGTTTCCGTGATGCCGGCATGCTGTCTAAAATCACACACTGAAGAGGCATAATGGCGTTGAAATTTAGTTCTGTGTAAAAATCCAAAGGTGGTATAAAGAAGGGATTTTGTAGAGGCCTTATAGCATAATCTATGTGTAAAAGGGGTTAGAGATTTCCTGCCTAAATAAGGATTACCTAAAAACTTATAACACAAATGTGATGTAATAGCATGGCTTCTAAAAATTTAAATAACAAAGTCAATTTAAGTTAGTAAGTACTATCATTTTACTTGAACTGAATATTATTGCAACAGATAAAATAAAGGAGTGGGAACACATTTCTCCCCTGGTAAAATACAAAGCTGTGAGCATTACTGGTAAAAAAGAGAACAAAAACTCAAAGGACAAGAAAGTGTTTGACAACAACTTTACAAGCTTGCTAATTATTGTAGTTTGCTGTCCTGTTGTCCTTGGGGCCAGCTCAGTGTGACTAAACACATTTCAATCAAAATCGTAAGACAGATAGTAATAATTTACTAAGGACACACTCCGGTCACATTCAAATGACTGGAAATAATTTAAATAAAGACGCAGAGCTGTCCAGAAAGAATGAAATGTGATGATAATCTAGTGAAATAATAATGCCATCATTATGTCTTTCAGTTCACTACTTTATTTTTAACCTATTTTAAATTACTTTTTGACAAGTCATTACTTCATCACACTTATTACATGATAAGTTGCTACAAGGCGTCATTGTGACAAAGAACCCATGTACTGGACTGAGGCTGAAATGGAGCCAGATGGAGTCGGGGTGGGGTGTGGACAAAAGGGGGTGAGTGGGCTCTGAATACAGCTGGAGAGGTGAGAAGGACCTACTTGCAGCGTGGTTTGTTAAGAGCTGTTAATGTGCACATCCCCTCATTCTGACAGAAGTAATCGCAGGGGTTGGCCAGCTCATCACAACGTTGGTTCTTGAACCCTGACGTGCAGCTGCAAAACATTGTGTTGGGAGTGATAAAAGGGCCCAGAGAATGTATATTGTTGAACTGTTTGCTGCTTGATGAATGGAGACTGACAATCTAATCCCTTTCAGCAGCTTAAGTCATAAAATGAGGTAAGTCAATGTTGTGTCTGCATCAAGCAAATTAGCAAAATAAATAATATGAACACAAATCAATTTCACTGCTCACCAAGTGAGAGAGGCATCTGCAAGAGAAGAGTCTGTTACAGTGGTAACACCTCTGAGGTGTGTATTTTGGAGAAATTGCAATAAGAAGACAAATAAAAAAAAGATTTGTGGTCAGTTGATTACAAAAGAGAAAAAAAAGAAAAGAACACAAAAATAAAACTTTCACATAATTCCAACTGTTTAAGATTTAAAAATACAATCATACATGCTGTATAGAAGATGCTGTATTTTGAGTATTACATCCTACCACAAACACAGAAAACACAAACATAATCATACAGTAATGTTGACAATCAGTCAACGGTCTTTTAACTACCTTGTACTTAAACACAATCACAAGCCTTTGGAAGGAACAAAATATGTGTTTATATAGAGAGCCAAAAATGAAACCAGAACTTCCAAGTTATGTTCCAGGGAAAAGAAAAGCTCATTCAAAATCCCCCTTGACATAGGTACCAATACTAATAACATAAAATCCATTCTTGGAAACAGAGCCTTTTATGTTTAAATAACGACTGTAGCTTTTTGAAAATAACTGTGTATTAATTCAGTTTTTCTTTATGTCTTGGAATAAAGAAAGTTATCCCCAGAAATATGCTTCATTATAAAAATATTTATAGACAGAACGATAATAGAAATGTTGAATGCAAAATTGCACCTAATAACTAAAACTTGTGCAGGCGGGGAGACTTACTCGGAAGTTACGTGTCATTACCTCAGCTCTCTATAATTTCTTTGCAGTTTGACAAATAATATAGAAAATGTTGCAACTTGTTGAAATGTATCAATGAAGAAAGAGTTTGTGGTATTTCAAAGTGGAGAAATGTTAAAAAGAAAAATCAAAAAGCAACAGAAATTTTAGGTCTTTAAAGTTACTACTCAATGAGGACTTGAATATGAAAATAATAATCCATACAGAGAGAGAGAGCAAATTCCTATGCACCTTACCCAACAGTAACAATGAAACCATATTCTATATTTTAATTTGAGAAGAATATGGGACCTATAAAGTGAGGTGTATTGGATACTGTTTGGCCAGCCTGAAAAGCCATCCTTAAAAAGCAGTCATAGTTGGTCTGGAAAGAATATTATTTAGGAATAGAGTGAGAGAGAAAAGTGACACATAAACAGTATGCCAAGTCAACACACAGTCCAAATCCAGCATCAGAGATAAGTTATACCTCAGATGAAACTACCGTTGTGGTTTTTACTACTGACTGATGCAAGTTTATTGATCCAATGGGGCGACACAGTTGCTGAAGTAAGTGAGATTTTCTGCATTGTAGGAAAAAGGAGCTATTGCATAGTTGAAATGCCTTTCAAGAAGAATATTTAAATATTTCTCAGTGAATAACGTCAAGGGCTTGGATGTTTACCATAGATATCTTGACTCATGCATTTTGAAAATCTCTTTAACCTTTTTCTTAGTATTTAATGCAAGAATTATCTTTGCAATTGAAGAAGTTCTGCCCTGCAAGGTTTTTGCTTCGGGAAGGCCTGATGAAATATGCATTTACTCAGAGTATTAAGGGCAAACATTATGATTTCTTGACACAGACATATCCATCATCTCACATAATCTCTGTTCTTTGCAGCAAATAATAAACCGCATTATCAAGATCTGTTAACCTCATCGAATAAGATGGGATCATTTGCATAGAAATTGATTCTATCCCCTGGAATTTCTGAGTGATGACCGCGAATTTCAATTTAACTAGTGTGGACAATGGGCAGTTAAAAAAACCGAGTTTGGCTTTTGAAATGGATTTCCAATTTCCTCCTTGGAGAGATTTTTAAAATAGCACTGCATGTGATTACAGTTGAGGTGGTATTAATCTATGGGCAGCGCTTTGAGTAGTCTCTCACAATAAGTCCCTCGTGTCTGCCAGTCAAGCTTTTGTCTGCTACAAGTTTATGTCGTTGGATTTTATTGCGTGTTCTGCCACTGACACATACCTCAGCTTCTTTTTTTAGAACTTCTAAAACCTACTACTGAAGAGAGTCAGAGAGGCCTGACATCAGCTCTTAACTGCAAGGAGGAACAGTATGATATGTTCAGTATGGCAAGCTTTGAAGGGGCTTTGAAACCATTTTTTATCTGCCTAAAAACCTTAAGCCACAGTGAGGTGTCACACAGCATAAGATGGTGTACTGGCACTCAGCCCCCTGCTGTGCTATGGCCTCCACATAGTGACATCAAACCTTCCCTCAACTTAAGGATTTCTTTTCCAGAGGAAGACATCTATCTTGTTCTCCAAGCAGGGAGATGGTACCCCTTGGTGAATATCAGTGTTGCGTCGAAGGCCGGGCTTTCTGGGGCACAGAGCCAGTATTTGAATGGAAACAGTGAGTGTGAATAATAGTGGAGAACATTTAAAAAAGAAAAACTTCCCACTTTCCTTCACCCATTAAGCAGTGACTTACTGACAGAAAGGCAGGTTGGTGTCGGGGTCCAGGTGACAGGTGCCTCCATTGTAGCAATATCCGTCACACAGCTGACAGCTCGGTGCTATTCTGCCATTTGTGCAACTGGAGGGTGAAGAAATAATGGATGCTAGCGACAAGCAGAAAACTACACAAGAAGCAAAAACGAGACCGTGGTGGATTTGTCAAACACATGCATAATTCATATAAAGCGGGAGAGTTCACCTGGCTTCTAATTCACTGACATTACCAGAACCTTGATTGCTGTAGGGCACGTGGCCCAATAAATTTTTCAGATTTAATCAAATCAATTCATTCAGCCTGGAGCCTGCGGATACACCAACTGAGACCTCAGGAAACACTGTAGAACTAATGCTTCTCCATAAATGCAGAAGACTATATAAAGCCTTGGCGTTACAGCAAAAGGCATGAGGGACAAGAAAAGCAGGCAGATACCAAGCACTCACTTGCAAACCACATCTCCTGTCTCCTCGTTAATGAGGCAAGGAGCGCCGTGGCACCGAAGACACTTGTCCACCTCGCACTTGTTCCCCTCAAACCTGGCAGGGCACACACACTCCACATAGCCGCTACTGGATAGCGTGCAGGCCTTGGAGTTCACACAGTAGTGATGACAGATGTCTGTTCCACAGTCACAGAGAGATAAACAGAGAGGGGGTAGTGTGTAATGAGCAACTGGGAACATAGTTTAAGCTGGTTTGATTGGAATTGTACAGGGCTTTAATGGGACTTAATTATCCACATCAAATGACATCTTAGCCACAGATGAAAACACATCGCCCCTTGGGCATGCAATGGTAGGAAAATACTAATGATGTGCAGTTGAGATTGTTTTCCCACAACCCGTTATGACAAAGCAATGCAAAAGAAAATAAATTATCACTTCCATGCAGAAACACCCAAAGGTTGTTTGATGGGAGTATTTTGATTCTGATTATCTGCAAATAGAGGCAAATGTGGTGTTTGTGGAAGGAAAATACTTTAGGGGGTTGTTTTTTGTTCCACACTCTCGGTGTGTGAACTTTGAAATGCTCGGTTCTTTAGATTTTGTGCAGCACAACTGAATTCAGATCAATGCTTTGTTGTGACTGTTCTCGCGGCTAGACTTGAAAGGCTAATGTCAATCATATGGAGGGCGAGTGCATGGCGATAATCGCTTGTTGTGTTTGCTGCCACCGAGTAATGTGTGCAGGACTCACGGTAAAGACAACGGTCCCCGGTATATTCTGCCATACAACGGCACACTGGCTGGTTCCCCTGAGTGACGTCACATGTTCCCCCATTTAAACAGTAGTTGTCACAAATCCTCCTCTCACAGAAAGGCCCTGAGAAACCAACAGGACAGCGACAAGTGGGCTTACCTGGACAAAGACAGGAAAGAAAAGATCATGAAAAAAAAGAGCATGAAAAGACCAAAACCAACAATGTATTGATTGTAGTCTCAAGTGTTGTCTGTGTACCATCAATTAAACACATTAATGCATACGCCTTTGCACTGTGTGGCAGGTTTCATTTAGTCTCTCTCTCACATACACTGTCCTGCTGCGATAAGGACTCTCTAGCACTTATAGCTAAAAATAGTCCCCAACAAATGCACTTCCTGTTGACTAAAGCTACATGACCAAGCTGTTTTGCAAAATGACTGACTGACTCTTTGAAAATGAAATGACAAACTCAAAAACAATCTCACTCCCAAATACAGACACTTAGTCACTGCCCCTACACAAAAAACACTGACACTCTAGGTACTCCTACAGCATCAGTTTTGAATGTTCAGGAATGGCGTGTCATTTTCTGTTTGTTACATGCATTATGACTTTTCAAATAAAGATCAGTTTTCACAAGAAATGTTCAGTTTCCCCTTGTTAAAAGTCTCTGTTCAAACGAAACTTTTTATGTAGGTAACAAAACAAATCCTTCATTTTAGGCAACAAATACATGTAGTTAGGTTAAGGGAAAAAAGAACATCATAGTTTGGCTTAAAATGAGTTTGAAAGGTTGTTGCTAATGTCAATAGCATAGTATGCTACAAATACTAGCAATCTACATAATTAATAAAATAAGTTGATTAACTTAACCTTTGGTTTTACACAGGTTACATACAGCTGTCTCCTGGCTGAAAGTCTAGAGTTTGTTTGACACATCCTCTGCCACTCCTACCTGCCCTGTGCAGATTTCTTGCCCTTTATACTGCAGCAGTTGCTTATAGCCCCCCCAAAAAGCCAATGCCCACTATGTCTGACATGGTTGCTAAAGGGTGTCTCAGTGCGACAGTATCTGACACTCAGGGCCACTGACCAAATGCTGGTATTTGAGAAGTTGGAAGTGAGACCAAGTTTCATTCTCATGACCCATTTAAAAAAAATAAATAAATAAAAATTTCTAGAATTGATATTAGCTTAAATGATTATACTTATATCGGACTAAACTATCCAGCACTTTACAGTTTCTGCTCAGCTCCAGTGCACAATTGGCTGTCAATCTGTCAATCATACATTGTATGAAAATTATACTCCCACAGCCACCTGGACAGTTACTAAATAGAAGCAGTAAAAAGCATCCAGTTTTTCAATGAAATAAGGCAGATTCGTCCACCCATCCATCATTTTTCGACATATATTCATGTATGGGTCAAGGTTGCTGCAGATTGGCACCTATGGAGAGCAGCTAAGGTGCCCTTAGTCTCAGTTCTGTCCTCGAAGTCCATCTAGGGGATCCCAAGTCGTTCACAGGCCAGACATAATATGCATATAATTCCTCCAGCGTGTTCTGGGTCTGCCCACGGTTTTCTTCCTTGTCAGACATGTCTGGAATATCTCTAACAAGGAGGCGTTCAAGAAGCATCCTAATCAGATGTTCAAGGGACCTCAAGTGGCTTCATGAGGAATCAGTGGTTCTACTTATTCTTTTTTAAAATACATTTTAGAAATTTCTTTAGAAGTTTTTCTATATTTTTCACCTCTCACATATTCATATACTGCACACTTGAGAGGAAAAGCCAACCCTTTACCAGCAAGGGCACCTCCAAATTTATACAACCCTCATTATTGTGAATCAGAACTAGTGACATCTCTCAAGTGATTGGCAGTCCAGCAATTTGACTGGTCTAAAAAATATTTTATGGTCACATATGATTTATTTATGAATACTCTTTCCCTGCTTTTTAAATTTGCACCCACAGGCCAAAGGTTTTACAATCAAGGTTTCAGCGGTGACCCCAGACACCCTGCAAAAGCTTGCTCCCTCTTCTTGTATAAGACATCAGAACTTGGTGTCTCTGATGTCTGCTGCATGTACACTCTTCTTCTAGCTCTGTTTTGGTCCTCACCAACTCCTGAAGGAAGGTGCCAATGTTCACCCAAATGGTTCTCATTCCAAAGTCAACAAATACTGCCACTTGTTTAATATCATCAGTTTATAACCTTGCGGAACAGCGTCAGTTTGAAGCGCTGCTGGTCAGCAACATAACTTAAGGAGCTGGAAGTAAGTATAGAGCGAGCTGGAGGGGTGATGTATTCACCCTTGAGTCTGGTGTTTGCTTCCTGTATGAATGAAAAGCCAAAACTGTAGGGTTTTTTTTAACACAACCACATGCATTGGTTGCACAAGGAAATTAAAAAAAAAAAAAAAGTAAAAAAAAAAAATAATAATAATAAAAAATAATATAAAAAGATTGTGCATCTAGTGATTAGAAAGTGTACATTTCCCAGAAATGTATTTTGAAAAGATGTAATGCATGCAACAGGCATAAATTGACACGGCGTCCAAGAACGTCAACAACAGACGCAGCCAGCATACTTAGTGCATCATTATGTAGATGTCAAAAGTCAGCAGAACACGGGGCAATATGTGATGAGTCGAGTCAGAATATGTTGGTTTACCCGCTAATTAACTTAGTCTGTGTGCCATCTGTTGCTGGGCTGGTAGTATGCAGAGGACTTATTAGAGCTTTGTTGCTGAATACAGCTTTACGCTGTGGCTGAAAATAAAGTTGATAAAAGTGGCAAGAGTGAACCAAAAAAGAGTTAAGTAAAAACCAAAACAATGTGCTGCAATGCTGCATAGAGCTGAGGAGTCATTACTGTTGAAAGTATTGATTAGCAGTTTTAATGTCACAGCGCTCATGCCTACTGGTGAAAGACTGATACAGGTCATATAGAGCTTTAGCTTCAGGCTCAGCTCCTCAATAACCACAAAGGTCAGAAACAAAATCTAGCTGCAGCAGAAACCTTTCTCTCATCTCATGCTCCATTTTAGACGCTGAGATAGAAGTAGAAATGCAAACCACAAGCATGTGCCACAGGCACACTTACGTGTGTCCCACTTATTTCTGCAGTTTTGGCGACCATAGTGCTAAGCACTATAGAAAATCTACTTTGATAAAAGCTTTGTGCTGCACCCCACTGTTTAAGTGAAATTGGTGTGATTGTTAAGAGTGACACATTATCAGTCGGTAGAAACGCTTCAATCAAATCAGCTTGTCATATTCCCTCCAAAACCAGAGCACTCCACGCCTTCTGTAACTCATGCTTTCATAATGGACAGAAGTATCAAGGCTGGTTTAAGGCAGGTTCAGAAAACACAACAATTGTCACTACCCAGGCGCGACTGCTTGCATAGTATACAACCACGTTGCCATGGATACAGGTCCTTCCATGTAGGTCACACTACACTACTTGGTAATTTCACACTCTGCAACTCTGTGGTTGGGATAATCTGGGTTTGAAATGTCCAAAAGACAATCATTCTGCCTCCAGTCACTTCTCTGTTAACTCAGTGGCTGCTGGGGTTTTAAGTTCTCTAAACAGGCTATGCTTTTAAAGCTATTAATCGCTATTATGCTCCCCCTTTTATTCTGTCTTATATATAATGTTACAATTTCAGATTTTTGTACAAAAGCCAATGTTTTAAATAATGGAGTTCATTTACATAATGCAAAAGTGATTATTGAGAGCAAAAACTTCAAGCTTCAGATAGTCCTGAACACTCTGTTTCCAAAACGTTTTTTTTCCAACTTCGGGACAAGCTGACGTGTGCTCACGATGGATTTTTTTTTTTATGGTAATCTGTTTTAGGCACGCTACTGCAAGTGTTTACCAAGCAGCAGCCTCCAGGTATGAAAAATGAAGCCAATGTGGAGGTGCCAAGATCTGTAGTTGTCTGGCTCCAAAAACATGGCAATCCCCATGGACACCCATTTTAAAATGCCCAACTTTACAGCAGAAATAAACATGTTTACAGCCTGGAAAAAATCATGATTTTGGTCCCTTTAGTTAATTTTTCCAATCCTTTAAGCCTTTTTTATGCATAATTAAATGTGTGGAAGTTTGGAGTCACAATCACAATCAACCAGTTAATAGGTGTAGTTGTAGCTGTTGCTATTTCAGTGTGTTTTCACTACTGGTTGACCAAAAGTCTTGTTCAGCATTTGGTTATAGGAGTCAGACATGTCCAGTAAGTAGGCTACACTATGTCTAATGGTTTTAAGCCTGCAACCAAAAACTTGCATTGGCATGAGTGTTATCACAGTTAACCATAGCTGTAAATGCACCACGCTGACCAAGCTAGCTTTAGTCTTTGGGTAATCTCCACCCTAAAAAAATCCAAGATGACCTCAGCCAAAAGGCCAAAATCAAGGCTTCAAAATACCAGTCCAACTGTTTTTACATAGCCTTCACTGCTATATGCAGCTACATGCTAATATCAGGGCAACTGCTGAAGATGGTGCACAGATGCTGAGATGTGAAAGACTCAGAATCTCTGACCAATAAGAGAAGACTGGGCTTTTTTGTGAGGAGTTGCTTGAAAACAAACAGACTAAAAGAGAACATCTCAAACTGAGGGTGAATACAGATGTTGCTGCACAGACAGTATGAGTAAATAAAACGTTTTTAGAACATTAAAGCATGCAAAAATGCAATTGGGGTTTCTATTGTAACAACAATGAACCTTAAAGCATTATAATATTACTCTTAATCCAAAAAAGACAAAAATGAAGCTGAAGGAGCAATTTAGCAGATGAATAATGGAGGTTTTCCTGGTCCAGCATATGTTATATCAGTGCCATCTTTTTCTACAAACAGTGGGCACATAGACTACCATACATTCCACACAGATGGGCCATGTGGAGAGTTTAAAGTCCATGGATTACATCTGTATCATCACTATCTCCCATCAGATGCAGTAGAAGACACTAATAGGCTTCATGTCATATCTGGTTACCTGACAAGGTTTCGTAACCTCATTTGTTCTTAGTTGACATCACTGCTAAAATAAAGGGATGAACTAGAAAGACACAGGACCATCTGTTTTCACTTTTTTTTCTAGAATAAAATAATTACTGTTATCTACAGCAGGGCTGGTGGCTTTGGCATGTTTTTATAGCCCCTACTGTCAGCAACAATAAAATGTAAAATGGCAAAATGTTATGACTATGAGGACTTTTGCTCTGTATTTACTTTCATACATGGGTTTTTCTATGATTAATAATTTTCTGAACATCCATTATTGTCATAAAAGCATTGCAAAATGAGAACTGTTGTTTGTCTTTGGTTAAAGTGTCTTTTGTTGCCAAAAGTTCCATTAAGAGTGTAAACCAGTTAAAGGGACTGACACCTTGTGTTTTTATAGATAAAACTGGATTATTTCCATCCTCTAATTGATTGTGAAGTTGCCGTCAGCCCCTTTTTTTAATCACCAAAGCAGCGACTTTAAGAAACCCTGTTTAACTATATCCGCTGCCTTGCTCATCTTTGGTTGCTCATTTAGAGCAATTCTTTTACCTCAAGGACATGTGGTCAGTGCAGCAAGACCCTATAAGAAAAAAACAAATTGCCAAACATGAATGAAACAAAAGGCACTGTGTTCCCAGCAGCACCACACATATCACAACACTTTCATTTCCCTCTCAGCTGTCCACCATAAACAGAAATACAATTCATCATCTAGTGTAGCATGTTGGACTACATCTACTGAGCTGGTAAATGAAGACCAAATGAGACCGATTGTCACCAATAGAAGCCCTGCCCTTCACTTATTCAGTCCTGTAGCCCCCCCAGCAGTGATCCCACGGCAAGTTAAATGATTCTTCTGCTATCTTGACAGACAGACTCCGTTTTGTTTAATGAGCAGCAGTGATTATCCTGGCTTCTGTTTATGTCACGTACAGCTGTTTAAAGAATCTAAACAAAAACAGGGGAAACAAGATAACATGGATTAAAAAAAAAAATCTCTTTACTTTCTGCTGGGTGGACATATAATCCAAAGGCTAAAGAAAAATTAAGCAAAGCTTCAGGAGGGAGTGAAACCTGGTCTATTTGAAGGAATAAACATTTAATCAAAGCCATTTGCATAAAAAAATCAAAAGCCCACATTTTTATCTCTCCAACTTTGGCAGAACGACTGTGACTCACATAATCATACTGCTTGGTTTCTAAGTTTATTTACTGGATGTCATTCAAATGAAAGCATCTTTAATAAATTCAAAACCACCACTTGAATAAGGCTCTGCCATTATCAAACATTTATGTGGGAACACAAACCATACTTTTTGCATCAAGGCAATTGCTCTGGTGAATCTTTTTCTTTTCATGACAAATGGAAATGAAGATGTTGTGGGTAATTGCTATGATAATAAGATGATGTACAGCCTTGTAAATCAATGATAGCATTTTTAATAGGGCTGTACATCCTGATTCAATTCTGCAGTCGACATCTCAGCATCACACTCATCCACTAAATTGTGGGTTAGAACAGTTTGTTCCAGAAACCATGAAAGCATGAAAGAAGACCTTGACATGGAAGAAGGTTGATATTTGAGGCTTGTTCGACAGGAGCGTCAATGACAAAAACTGCTCAACTGGCAGCTGTAATGTGGCAAATGTGAGCTGGAGTGAGAAAGGCGTGGAAGTTTAGAGGAAGACAAATGTGGTTGAATGCCATTATGCGCTGGGTCAGTGTGCAGGAGGAAATGGGCGGGCAACTCTGAATTGAAAATGTCTGTCTGTGGTAGCGTTTTCTCAGCAAGTCTGCCCAGAGGTGAATATTAAAGATTACAACACATGAACCATCTTTTCATACATAGTGGATGCTTCGATTTTAGTGAGGAGAATATCACAAATACCGTAAAGCTTCAATTAATGGCAGGGGCTATTATTTGCTTAAATCACTGAACTCAATAGGTTTATATTTGGGATTGGCATTGGGAGGGGTTTTTATTTTCTTTCACATAAAACTGCTGCTCAGCAAAAATGGAAATATAATCAAATTGTTTATTTAAACCTCTTTTTTTGGATCTCTGTTGTTAAACTCTGCTGGTATTACTGTCTTCTTTGGTGCTCATGGTTTCAGTTAAATGAACTGAATGATTAGCTGTAGAGAATCTGACACTATCTCTAGCGTCAGATTCACTCTTCCCCGTCTTAAAATAACCACGAGTGTTTCCATATTCACAAAAGTTTAAACATTTATATTGGTGTGCAATCTAAGCAGCCAACTAACATTAACTTCAGCAGGTAGCCAAGACATTTCTATAAAAATAAACCCCATGGTGAGTGCAGCTTTAATTGAGACAGGTGTGTATTTGTCAAAATATGTAGCCACACCTAGGTAGTAAATGGGACTGGGCTTTTAATTGGGGCAGGCTATCATCTGAAGTTTTACTGTATGTCAACATAGAGATGAAACAACAGGGTGGACACAAAGACAGCAACACCTGTGAAATATACTGCAGTTGCAGGTAGGAATCAGGCTGCAGATGCTTTTCGACAATATATTTCTAAAGTAGACTTACCCAGGGGTGAGCCCATGCAGGTGCCTCCGTTTAGGCAGTAGTCTGTACAGTGGTTGACCTCACAGCGCTCCCCTGAAAAGTCAGGCCAACAGTAGCACCTCCAGTCTCCTTTCTCATTGGCTAAGCAGCGGCCTCCATTCTCGCAGGGAGGACGGCACAGTTCACCTTCACAACAACAAAGCCCATACTGATTACTGTGCAACACCAGTTCTATGCTGCTATTGTCAGACAGTAACAACTGGAGGAGGTGGCTTTGTTCAACTATGGATGTCTGTTCAGATTTGATGTTGGTGCTTCATTTTGACAAGCTTCCATAATGATCAGACCTAGTTCACACATGCATGGGTGTTTTTTGAAATCTGGATTTCTCCCTTATCTGATCCAAAAAGTAAAAAAATCCCATCCACACAAGCACCATTTAAAAAATCTCTGTCCAAATGAAAACAAACTAATACAATTGAAGTGTTATCAAGAGCATACCCTAATAACAGAAAACTCCCTGACGCAGTGACCTCCATAGTGCAGTCTGACACCCTTGATATCCAATACAGGTGAGGTGATAGTACATGTATGTGTAAACATGTGAAAACACCTGTTAGTAAGTTTAGAACCAGCACTTTTTTGGCTACGTCCACCACTGCACAAAATGTTGCCTCACTTGTGACGCCTCATAAAGGAGATTATTGTGCACACACTGGTTTAACAGACCAAAAAATATGGTTTACACAGTTTCTGAAAATCTTCCCCCTGGAGGGAAAGATCCAATTTTCAGTGTCCTAAAATGCAATTTGTGTATATGGCAGACTATAAGAGGTTAAAATGATAGAAAAAGTTTTCAAATATACCTACATACATGGACCAGACCTAGGAGTGTCAAGTGTATATCAAATTATCTTGTGTGTTGAATATTGTTTCTACTGTCACAGTGTGAGCAAGGGTTTCCATTAGAACTGCACAATATATATATATATATATATATTTAATTGTCATCACGATATCAACTTGTGTGATAAACACATTGTAAAACTCAGCAATATTGCACTTTAAATACTGCAGCAACATGTTAAATCATATTCTATCTATAGGTACTATTTTGTCTGATATGTGCCATTAAGGTAGTGGTGGAAAGTAAATACATGCATTTACTGTACTGTACAGTATTGTACTTAAGTACAATTTTGACATGTACAGAAGTATTTCCATATGCTATTTCATACTACTACTCATTTTGTAGGCAAATATTGCACTTTTTTCTACCACATTTATTTTAAAGCTTTAGTTACTAGATACTTTGCAGATTCAGTTTATTAATACAAAATATTAATAAACATAGAAACTATAATGTATTGAGCCATTCGGCACTATATAAAGCAATTAAAATTAGCTTTACCTTTGCCAACTGCAGCATTAAAAGTGATGGATACGTTAATGAATCAATAATTATAATCAAGTAATGTAATATATATGATTCTGAAATTTGCCATTCTGCATAATGAATACTTTTACTTTTGATACTTTAAGATTATTTTGATGCTTATACTTTAGTACTTTACTAGAGAGCTTAAATGCAGAACTTTTACTGTAAAAGAATATTTCTTGGCTGCAGTATTGCTACTTCTATTTAGGTAAATGATCTAAATACTTTATTCACCATCTGATTAGTCAGAATCTGCATTGAGGTTTATTAGGTTAGCGCAGCCTTAGTGCTCTGTATGGTTGAAGGAGTAGAGTGTGACAAGATGAGTGCAGACAAAAGCACAAATGCCCGAGTAGAATTGGTACCTGAAAAAATTAGCTTGTCAGCCATGTGGTGATATTTGGCTGAAACATTAACATTGCTGCACAAGTTTAAGTACTCTGCAACTCAAAAATTGGGTACACTTTTATATCTATTTAATCATTTGCTGCATTGCCACAATATTCAATGTTTTTGCATATTTTCCTCATATCGTGCAGCTGTTGTTTCCAGCCACAAGCCACACCGCACCAACAATCATAACCGCTGCCTACAGATCATCTTAACTATATGGCATGAGGATGTGAGAGTAGGCCTACCTGAGATGATGGTGTCACTACAGGTGCCATTGACCAGTACCTTCCCCTCTGGACAAGAACATCTGGCACCCGTTGGGTTGAGCAGACACATGAAATCACACGACATTCTCAGGCATGGATTTGACGCTGTGAAGAAAGTAAGAAAACAAAAAGAACCCGACAGATGATCTGTCAGTCTGGCCTGAGATGAAAAAGACCTGTTTGTTTGTGTAAAAAGTGTGGGTTTTTTTTTCATTCTCAGAGTAAAGCTATTTATTTCAAGTGTTTTAATTTCTGTTTTGAAGAGTGTTATTTTCTTGAAGCCCAAGGAGGCACAAGGCTAAAGCGTATGAATAACTTCACACAGGCCCCCGTCTCCAGATTGAATAATCAAGGATTGTGGAACGTGTTAAGAATTTCCCGTTGTCTAATTGATTAGCGGCACTTTGAAGTGCTGTTCTCACTGCCGCCCACAGTTGGTACACAAAATCATGTAAACATCTTATAAAAAAGTACTTTGAATTAATCAAAAGTATAAACACTTTCACAAAGGTGGGTTAGTTTAGGTTCAATACAGTGTCTCTATGAGCCATGAAAGAGGCCAGTTGCGTCCAAACTGCAGATGCATTACACAAAAAAAATGGTTTAAAAAAAATGCTAATGGATCTGCTTCTGTAATTTAGATATATTTAGAGGTAAAGTAATTTGTGGATGATGTTATATACTTATGTCAACCCGCCTTATGTCCCTGACAAGTCATTAATGGTTACACAGTATACAGTATATAATAAAGATAATCACTGCTCTCATTTCTTACACAAGCAGTGAAGGGATGAAAGCCCTGAACAAATCTAGATGGATGTTAGGGTGTTGCTGAAGATATCAGGCCGTCATGTCATTGCTTTTTGCAGGCTGTGCACATCCTCTGCCCACAGACTTCACAGCACACACACTACACGGCTGGCCTAATGAGTCTCTGGGGAATGGAACAGCTGCCCTTTAAGTGAAAAACTGACCAAGACTGAGCTGTCTGATGTTCTATACCCATTAACACCAGAGATGGAACAAATAACTGAAGCCGGTCTACTACATGAAGGAAGTAAGAGGACATAGTATGTATTGATTGAATGCGTCTCGGGAGACAGATGGGGGATTTTTATGGCGCACACCTGAAACAGTAATATGGCTCAAAGAGAGATTCAATTAACCTTAATTTTGACAGAGCATGTACTGTATTTTTAAAATATATTATTAAACCAAGAGGTATAGTTTAAATAAATGCAATGCATTTTTATACAGTTTATACAACATTTTTTTTTTTTTAATTCTTCATTCTTCATACACCTATACACCGTAACTATATCATATGTTAACTACACAATACAGGGGATTGCCTCATAAGCTATATTTAGTGTGGGATAAACTGCAGTTCTCTCTCATACCCGTTTTCCACGAAATTAGCTCCACTTCTTTAACTGATTTGTGTCAGGATTATTTGAACCTTGGTGCTCATTCACAAACCAGGATTGTGCTTGTAGTTTTAATCAGAACTATTGTTATAAATGATACATCAATTGTGGATAGTGTTGTACAATGGTAGTAAACAGTAGAGGCAAGACGGCATATCGTATTGATTACCTGCAAACTTTTTGCTGATATTACAGTCATTTTTTATAGTCATATTTTTTTTTTCCAGCTGGTAACCATCTATTCAGGTTCAGAGCCAATTTATTTTTGGTCAAAATGCTCTGGAGTGTACAAAATTAGAACGGCAATGGAACCTGTTGCATGCTGGTGGAACTGGATTTGAGTTTGTTCTGGCCTACATGGTCTTTCCTCACATTATGGCATTCCTCAAATTACCATTTGTACATAAATGAATCACCCTATGTTACATTTGCATGTAATTTGTGAAGAAAATGTTTCTCTGCTGAACAAATGGTGGCGCTCTGGTGAACAAATGATCCAAAAACTGAGAAACTTCTTGAGAAATTGAAGTCTTGGGGGTTTGTGCTGAACAACAACAAAAATATATCAAACCATCTATGAACACAGTAACTTAACACGTTTAGTATAATCCAGATCTCATTTAACCAGTCGTATGCGCAGTACTTCACAAACAGACAGCACTTTCTAACAAAAGGAACTGAACTAAAAGCTAAGCTGAGCAAATGACTGGATAAATGGGACCTGAATTATACTGTACAAGTTGTGTGCGTTTTTAAAAATATATCATGATATAGTTTTGCTTTTGTTGAATGCAGACCCTTTCAGTTAATCAAAAACCGTCCCTGTTTTAGGGATTTGTAGTTCACTGAAAGCCTGTGAGAAAAGTACAAGTTTTTTTTATGAATCTCGGGGTGAGTGATTGATATCAAAGTGGTCTCAGAGTGTGAAATACTTCTTTAAAATTTTCATTTTTTCAACAGCAAAAAAGCATTTTTTGTACTTTTTATCTAGGTATAGCTCACTCTATTTTTCTATTTTTGCATTTTTCATATGCAACTTGAATCCTAACATCCACAATGGCCCTTAATCCACACAGAGCCATTGCAACCAGAGGCCATTGAGTCAATGAATCCTACATTAGTTTACTGTTTACAATAACCTTCAACAAACCCTTTAAACGACCCTTGTACAGGCTTTGAAAGGCTGTTATGTACACACTTCAGTGAAAAACCATCATACATACAATAATGTTCCATGGCTTTCTTCGGCAGTGAGTTATTGCTGTATACTGCATCATTATTTATTCTTTTGACAGTGATGCTTGATGGATCACTGCTGCATTCAGTCCAATATATGTGGCTGGCTTCAAGGTTGAATATGACATGTATGCCTGTTTTGTTCATTGATTACTGATGAATACAGCCTTCAGGTCAGCGTATAAATAAACTTCACAGGCACTCTCTAAAAGTAGAATTTTAGATTTTTTTTCACATTTTACTTAAACCACGTCTGAGAAATATCAATGGCGACATAACTCTGCCTTAAATTGAAACAAAGTAAGCAGTTAACAAAACAAGTATTTGTAAGAAAATAAAAAGTGAAACTAATCTTAAAAATAATAACAAAGAAACATACTGTAGGATCCAAATCTAACTTAAATCAATTTAAAAAAGTAAAACAATACCCTGTCAGGAGCCATCATGATTATGTAAATCTCTTTAATTCCTCTCTCTAATTTTCCACAATAAAAAATATACATTTAGCATGAATCATTATTAGTTAAAAGAAACTGACTGTCAAGACAACTTACCATCTTGCTGTTTGTAACGATGAGAGATCAAGACATTAGTGGCCTTCTCCATCCCCAAATTGAGAAATTCCACCGATTGTTTGCCATACTTGTGAATCTTGAATACCTCGTGTTTCAGTCCAGTTCCGTAGATGTAGTCTTCAAATACATCAATTCTGTATGGCTGAGAAATCCCTGTAAATCCAGCAAACAAAACAGAAAACATGAAATAACCCTTTCAGAACACTCCCAGCCTTGGTATAATCTAAGTTGTTATCCTGTGGCAGACACAAGGAAAAGAACGTGCAGTGTGGGCAGACTGTTCTCAACAAACATTGTTTTGAAGCTTACCCTTCTGAGACACACAAGCAGTGCTATTGCTATTATTTGATAAAAAGTTGAGGAGAGCAAAAGTGCAGCAAAAATGTCATGTATTTGAAAGAAGAAGTTGTGCTTTGTTCTCCTGTTGTCTTTACCGTGTCTGTCACTGATTGACACAAGAGGGTCCGAGCCATCCAATCTCACGCTCCCTATCTGTGAGAGCTCGGGATCTGCCCAGTATAATCGCTGGTTGAAATAATCAATGGCCAGCCCTGTGGGAGGATAAAGAAAAGAGATTTATTTACCTGACGAATTACACAAGGATCATCACAGAATCCCTGAATGCAGGAAACCCTCAGGTCAGCATTCGTATGTAGCAAAGGAACAAGATGTAGAGACAGCATTTTTCTTGTTTCTATCTCCCTCTGGCTGTTTGCATTCAACGTATGTTTTTTTGTGTCAAAACAACCAGAAGGTATATACTATCTTGGCATGCTTACATTACAGTTTCAAATCAGTGACTCACTTTTACTTTCTCCCAAAAGTCTGACTGGATAATTGAGCACCTTGCCGGGGTGTTTAAATAGGTTTGCGTTTTTCCGCAGATGATGAATTCCTCTTTCCGTGACCAAGACAGAGCGTGGGTCCCTTGAATTAAAGGAGGCCAAAGCAGCTCTTCAAAACTAGATCAGCACTAAGTGTCTCCCTATAGACACACCAACAAATTCCAAGTGGCTGTAAAGTATTCCTTATATATTTTAAAGCTTTGACTTTAAAGCGACTGCACTGACTGTACAATATTAAACACACAGTGTATATGTGGTGTGTTTGAAATTCACCACGGCTTCACAATAGTATATGGGTCATAACATATTCCACACAGTGGACCTGATGGCTGTTGTTCCTATGGGTATCCATCTGGCACTATAAACCAATACCTCTAACGTCATTTAATGAGATATATAATTAAAAAGCAGGTTGCATCTTTCTGTGGCATTTCTTTGGTTGAAAGCATGAACTTGCTCTCATGGATGCAGTGTTAGCTAATTAGATTGTCAGCCAATTTAACATCTTACAGCGCTTTGTATATTCAGTGGCTTGTTATGATTTATGGGGATGTGCATGCAGTGCATCAAATGTATCACAGAGGTTACCATGGTTTCATTACTTCCTCTGCTGTGCTTGTTATGGAAGGACACACTGGCTGTGAATGACAATTCTGTTTCTGTGGTATAGACATATACTGTATATATGTTGGAATTGTTCCTATTTGCACAAATGAAGAATTTCACTATAGTGGGCAATAATTTTGTAAAATGCAGGTTCCAGTTTTTTTTAAGACAATTCAACAAACTTGAGGAATGAAGTATTGATCCACACTGAACCAGTTAAACATGACAAAACAGTTTCAGTCTGAAGCAAACAAAATGTTCCTGTTAATGGCATGCATTTATGTTATTTATTTTTCATTTTTCTCTTAAAGGTACACAATGCAGGATTTGTTGACCACTGTTTGTAAAGAATATCACCAGAGAAAGTGAAAGTGAATCTTAGATCCACTCTTGTTCACTATCTGTGCTTCTAAAAGTCAAGGACACTTCCTTGGTAGTATGTGTCCTTTCATGTTGGGTCCTACAGAGGCTAGGAGAGACTCCTTTCTAGCATTTGGTGAACACGCATTGGAACAAGCCAGTAAGTGCCCACACGTGCATCATAGAGGAGGCCCTGCCTTCAATTCAGGCAAATCGTGCAATGATGAATGATGGGTTCTTCATGCCTGCTGAGGATACACACATGTATACTTAATAATGCTCTTAAGGAGGGACTAGGTCCTCTGTGGAATCTGAAGGATCGTTGACATTGAAACAGTCCTTTGGTGGGATTTGATGACATAGCTTCCTGAAAAATCAGCCATTTAAGGATCCTTTCTTGACTTTGATAGGCACCATTTATGTGTGGTTTTTAGCTCTTTGTTTTCAATTTTTGTAGTTTCTTCTGATGGTTGCTGCTTACAGTCTAGTACCTGGTCACTACTTTTTTATAAAGACCTGACCTCACCTGTCAGCTGCCGTTGTACTGAGGAAAGTATCGGACATGGTAAGAAAAAAAAAAATTAAGAAGATACAGGCCGGGGCATGGTCTCTACAAATAACGTGATGAGCAAGTGGGATTATTTTTGCATGAGTCGATTGTGTTTTAAGAAAATCTTGCTTTGTATACCTATAATTTTTTAGTAAAGAGAACTTTCAGCTACATAATTACCTATGCAATCATTAAATTGACCTCAAAGTGTACTGATATGCAGACATGTTTACCTTAAAATGGAAGAGTGTCATCTTTACATGTTTTAGAATTACAAATATCAGTGTGAATATTAGGACAGGTCATAAAACATACATGTGAATACATGGGCTTAAATGTGTGTGTAAATGCAAGTACCCACCAACAAAAGTATCCTTAGACATTTTGAGAACCACCAGCATTATTTAGCAATAGTTTTGTAGGCATGTCCCTCTTTTGATGGCTTTTCATAAACTTACACAAGGACGCATTTAAATGCACATGAGCCTTTGATGACGCAACACCAGCCAAATGTTTCACACTATCCCACTGACTGAAGACCGGTGGGAGTATCATTGCCAAGTAACATTGCAAAGGCAGAGAAAACGACAACTACTAGCGGATGTAAAAGTGGTTGTTAATGATGAATGTCTCAAAATATTTTTAAAAAATCACCTCACAAATGTTTTATGAGAAATGAAACACACTGAACGTGAGTATTCATCCCCAGAGATACACACACTGAGAAATGAGGAACAGTGAATGTTTATATCTGTTGTCATGAAAATACAGATACTAAATAACAGAAGGAAAGAAATACATACCAAAGTTACTAATTTATGGACTTCAAAATGAAATACCTACCTGTGGGTCGCCTGAGATTTTTTTCCAAGAGCACTCTGCGTAAGGAGCCATCCATGGCTGATTCCTCTATATGAGAGTGATCACCTATGACGCTCCAGTACATCATCCTGCAACAGACAAAGAAAAATGCTGTACATCCGTGACACCATCTTCCTATAGACAGTGAGCATAAAGATATACCTTCGTTCCTCCTGTATATCCAAATAAATGAATGCATTTAACTTTCATATAACCTTATAATGTCCGATTGGGACAAAGTTACTGCAAAACATTTTTATGTGTGTCTCAGTACATAGAAATCTTTCTGTCCTTGGTGATGATGTAATATGCAATTCCAAAACTAATGAAAATTGCGAACAAATAACATTCTTACACCTTAATTTGCCAACTTGGGAGTATTAAATTGTGATGTGGCTGATGAGAGCATGTGGAAAGCCTCAAGATCAATAATGAGGATTACAACCACACGTGGGTGTGACGGCTTTGTTGCTGTTGGAGGGCACCTTTAATGGAGCTGGTGTGAGTAACATTAAGGGATGTGATAGGTTACTAATTAAGCAACTTCCACTGAGGACGAGTAATTAGTAAATGCTGAAATTTCAATGATTATTGAGCGACGGGTACATTTTCCAAGTAACGCTGGTTTCCTATTGAAAAACGCTCTGCTGACAACAAGTGCACAGAAAAAGGTCCATGACTTAATGTTGCAGTCAAGAGGCACTTGTTGTGGGTGCTTCACATTGCAGTGCATAGCCAGTGAAAGGCTTTAATTATGACAGCAAGGCATTTTTGGCAAGACATGTTACCTAATTGTTGATAGGAGGGATAATATCCATTGTAGAAGGAAGAAAAACTGAATGTCAGATCTAACAGATTTTTTCGAATACAACACACGTCTACAGGGCACAAGTCTTGAGAAATATCTGTAGAAAAGAAACAGCTATGTGCAAAACTTACCCTCTGGCTGGGTTGACAGCAATGGCGTATGGCTCTCCTGCAATGTCAGTAATCAAGCGGGTGCAATTTGGCCCCTTAAGTTGCCCCACATTTATGGAATACCGTAATTTAGTCCAGTGGGCTGTGTAATAGCTGAACCAGTGCATCCGAGAGTGATCGGTCCAGTAGATGTTGCCGGTGATCCAGTCAGCAGAAATATCTCTGGGTCGACGGAAGTCTGAACACTGTAACCAATGATATCCACAAAGTCAAGCTCTTGGTGCATGCATGTCAAATGTGTCAGAAAAGGCTCAGCAAGGAGACACTTGGTATAATGCAGTCTAACTGTATGAAAGAACTCAACATATACAGTAGTCATTTTTAGCACCTTACTTTGAATTGACAAACAACACAGACCAGTTAACTTAATGCTTATAATATCTTAGAATATAAATAGACATTCTCTGAAACTAAATATTTGCTGATATTTGGATAAAAGAAAGTTACACATTAGAAATACTTACAATGTTTCTGACATTTGTTTTAATTTGACTTCTTTCTAGATTGTCTTTGTAAAAAATCCCACCAGGGTTAAATTGAGTCGCCCAAATAAACTTCTGGTGGTGAAACAGTGCATCCATTCCAATAATGCGGGCATTATCCTCAATGTGAGTGAGCAGTTTGTGTCCTTGGCTCTGGTTAAATGGATACACAAAACTTCTGATTTCAGTATCATTAGCTATGTAGAGCACTCGATCTTCTGGTCCTGCCCGGTGAGTTATTAATATGCAAAAAAAGAAAACAAAAGAAAATTG
The DNA here is from genome assembly GCF_026936395.1 of Plectropomus leopardus. Classification (NCBI taxonomy): domain Eukaryota; kingdom Metazoa; phylum Chordata; class Actinopteri; order Perciformes; family Serranidae; genus Plectropomus; species Plectropomus leopardus. Next base: position 11,797,546 of record NC_142185.1, on the reverse strand, counting down.
ACTAAATTACATTTTAGGTAGAAGACAGTTTAAGCACAGTACATTCAAATGCAGTTTAACATTGTACTCATTTTACACCAATTTCATATCACCAAATTAGCACGTATGCAGAGTACACCAGAAAATAATTGATATCAAACTTTAGGATCCTACCTTTTGCTACGCAATTGCCATTGATCTCCTTATAATTTCGATCACATGTGCACTTAAAAGATCCTTTAGTGTTTGTGCAGTAATGAGGACACGTATCAAAATGCAGGCATTCATTTATCTCTGAAAAAAACAACAACAGAAAGATAGATTTTATTAGGAACAGACTGCTTCAGAAAAGGTAGAAAACTATGTATATTTTCTCCATAATTGGTGAGACATTTTATAGGCATTGAGAGATGATGGGTAATAAACAGCACAGAACAGTAAGGCCAGGCCAAAAGAGGCAATGGTAAGGACATGAATATGAATAAGATAGAAATACAGTATAAACCTCTTTTCTCCATGATAAGTGGAGCCCTCGACCCATTAGTAAAGAGGATATTATATGCACGCAGCCGCTGACACTTTCCCTTTGCATACATTAAATTACTACCAGACAAAAAGCCATCAAACTGAGAAACAAGAACTCCGTCGAAAGGTTGACTGAATAATCAAAACTATCATCTCATTAGACTTGAATAACTGTATTCAATATTCTTCATCTTAATAGTAAAAGTTGAATGTCAGCCGACAGTGGGTATTACTCCATCACGAGTTAGCAACATATATTCTGTCATAGTTTATTAACAGATATTTGATGTTTTTTTATATCAGCTTAATACAATGGGGCTGTCTGTCTGTGTGTCCCTTCATGAGGTTCTCTACATACAAGCAAAGACTGTCAGTTTAATGTCATGAAACTAGAGGCCCTATAGTTTAATATTTTGCGACACAACTTGACACAACTGAAAGAGCCACATCATTTGTTTATTTAAACAATTAGCATTGCTGAGAACTGGCCTGTCTGCTCTGAGCAGATCTATTTTACAACTTACTATTTGTTAGAACTTTTAACGAGTCTTTACTTAAAATAAAACCCAGAGGAAAAACTTTTTATATGCGACTCTTGACAGTATTAGCAATGGGAGAGTAGTAATCAGGATATCTTAACCTGCCTGAGATAAGGAAAATAAATTGTTAACCCAACAGTCTGATACAAAATGTTGTTGTGATTGAACTAGCAATTACTGTCGGAGCTCTGTATGATGTTCAAAGTGAATCTATGATTCAGAGGTTGTCAGCGCATGCCTCTTAACATGTAGTGCTAAAAACAGCAATACTCCTGACAGAGCTAATGATGTTAACTGGGGAAGGACTAGAGGATGGGAGCTACGTTTCTGCCACGATATCAGTGGTAATCACAACAACAGAGAAGTGCGTATTAAAACACACACACACACACACACACACACACACACACACACACACACACACACACACACACACACACACACACACACACACACACACACACACACACACACACAGGACAACTTCATTTTCTGCTCAGGGCACTATCACTCTACTCTGTCTGCTATATTAATGCTCAGAATATTGCATAGAGGTCCTTTAACTGTCAAAATGGGAAAAACAATAAAACTGATCATGCATTACCTTCACATTGGCCTGTGTGTTGGTTCCTCTTAAAGCCAGGTTTGCACTGACATATAGCAAGAGCATTTGTCTGGTTGCAAATTGCATCCTCTCCACATGGATTTGTTTTCTTTCCACATACATCTCCGTTGGAAACTACAAATAAAAACAGGACTTTGATTACACATCAGTCCTCTGTGTCTCCGACACCTGCTGTGTCTTTCTTTTGATGTGCAAAAGCTGAGAGGGCATCATCTTCTTTCATATATTACACAGCAATGCGTCCAACGCGGGCATACATATATTACCATAAATAACAAAACATCACATTTAAAATGAGATGAATGCTGAGCTTCTTGATAACGTCATGGTGACATTCGGAACTTTTCATCTTTATCGAATGTCTCTTTCATCTGTTTCCTCGAGTCAACTGGTGCTGTACTTACAGGCCTTGCAGTCTTGCTCATCCGAGCCGCCGTCACCGCAGTCACTGAAGAGGTCGCACTGCAGCTGGATTGGGATGCAGCGTTGGTTACTGCAGGTGAACTCTGTTTTCCCACAAGGCCGAGGTCTTCCAGCCACCACCTCTGCTTTGATACAGACAGTGACAGTTGAAAAGACAACGAAAACTGATGATCTATCTTGTGCAAATATTTAGGTGCAAATGGGGACAGAGCTTGTTGTGAAAAATGATTTACTCTTTCTTTGACTTTACTGCATTTTGAAAATAAATGTGGTGTTCTAAGTTCCCAGATTATCTTGATTACTTGCTGCAAAAGGGATCATTTTGGAAACAACACTTTAACATTTTAACTTTAGTAATCAATCTATAATTGTCAGCCGATTTGTAGCAGTTCTCAAAATAAAGAATGAATGCTATTACAGACAGCTATTTCGCAATTATTTAGCCCGCAAAAATGTTGAAATATTAGCTCTGCATATTTGTGGTCTGGTTTTTGGCCTTCAACTTACTTGAATCACCTGTACAGTTTTCATCTCTTCCAGAAAAATATACTAGAGAAGAATGAGAGTTTGATTTCCACCCCAAGCAGAGCGGAGAAAAAGAAGGAAGGAACAAAATGAAGTGAACGGATGGAACTGCAGGATTAAGGTGAGATTGAAGGGATGGATGGAGGGAAGAAGCATACAATGGCGAGAGGTAATGGAGTGAGGTAAGAGATGGATGGACGTATCAATGGAATCAGAGAGGAAGATAAATTGAGGACAGAGGGAATGAAAGAGAGAAGAATGAGCGAAGTGATTTGTCCCTTCCTTTCCTGTCTGCTTGGTGTGATCGTTCAGATCAGGCTTTTGTTGAAGAAACATGCCAGGACACTGTAAGAGAGTCTGCAGCTGTTATGCCTTTGGGTATATCAGAGACAATAAAATACCACTTTCAGCACAAAAATCCCTCTGAAAAAACAAAACAGTATTAACTAAATCAAATATTTCACAATGCAGCCTCTCATAACATGGAGTGGCTGTTAAACCCTTTGCCTTCCATTTGTAAGCAAATCATCAACTTTGAGGTGATGATGTGCTGCACATGCAGCTATCTACTGGTATAAAAAGAAATGTTAAATCGCAAAATGCTTTCCTATAATCCTTAAACTGTGCAGGATTGTATGATTGCAGATACAGCTCATATAGTGCATTCAGTACAAAGCTCAGATCAGTTCAAGGAAAATAATCTTCTGATGCATTAGGAATCAGGCCTAAGCTTTGGGCCCGGGCAACTATAAGACCACATTTAACATGTCATCAGAAAACTGCTAGGCAAGCTAACATTTATTAACCTGGCCAGTGTTTGATGTTATACACCACAGGATACCATCTGGGCATGAGAGGTGTAAAATGTAATGCTAACGGTGCAGAATTTGTTGGATGCAGCAGTTGCTGCTTTTTTAAACATTGGCTCACGACCATGAGGTCAGGGCCCCGTAATTGGGAGTCACAGAATGACAAACAGGCGAGAAAAAAAATAGTTAAAAAAAAATAATATCTATAATATCTACTCCACATATTTTTCTTTTCCTGGAATACACTGTCCTCATCAGCCCTTTAGAATAATGTGAGTTACACCACCCTAACAGTTTTTTTCCCACTCACAAGACAAAAACACTGTGGTAAGTTTAAGGGAAAAAAAACATGATTGGGCATTAAAATTGATTTCACATGAGACTCAAAACCGTGTGTGAAAGTCCTGTGTTTTACACATCCACAACTACTCCTTCCTTCCCTTCACCTCATTCCATCCCTCAGTTTCACAAGAAAGCCAGTTCTGGCAGAAAGTTTTATAATGGCCTGATAATTGCCTTCTCAATCTTATAGTAGGTGCAGCAGGCCCCTACTAACACATACCTATGACCCTTATCACCACTGATTACAGGCATTTAATGGTCTGATAACAGCCTAATCAGCTGGTGAAACAATGAGAGACAGAAAAATCACTCTTAAACACAAAAATCACTCAGCTCATACGCAAGCAAAATGTGATGACAGGGTCATATGTAAGCAAGTAAACACTGCTCCATTTCAGGGGTCATTAGCTAAAAAGATTAGGAGTCATTTCAGAGGAGAGCTTGGAGTTTACTGAAGTTTGGTTATATCAAAATCAATAAAGGTCATTGTCATGGCCAGGCTCTTTTCCATCCCCAATTAATGCTTTTAAACTTTTCTATCAGTATGAAACAATATATCCACTTCTGTGGGTCAAGGACAAATGCAAGGGGAGCATGGTTATCAAATAATAGAAGGAGAGCTCTGCCCTCTGTTTAATAAACCGACCATAACTTTAATAGTATTTTCACAGGAAAGTTTGCTTGGTGCAGATTTAATATTAGATCTTTACAGGCGCATTCTGTGCTCACCACACTCTTCTTCATCTGAGTTGTCACCACAGTCATCCACTTTATTGCAGACCTGGTCTGTGCGCAGACACACGTGATCGTTTCTGCAACGGAATGGCCTTGTAGGAGGGCAGGGAAGTTTTGCTGGAGATGAAAAGACATGAGAAGTTAATGGATATGTCTTTCAAAACAACAACAACAACAATAAAAAATCACCTGCATGCAATCTTGTATGAAAAGACAATGAAATGTTCCCTCTTGGAAATTGAAAAGTAGTGTTTTAAAAAATATTTATCAACTGTCTTCAAAGCAAAACCTTGTGAGTGACATTTTCAACCCACCACACATGTCTGTGTCTTCGTCAGAGTTATCTCCACAATCGTCCTTGCCATCACACACCCACGTGTGAAGTTTGCATAACGTGTTGTTGCAAATGAATTCATCAGCCCGGCAGAAGAAAGCACCTGCAATTACACACAGATAAGTCTCCACGACTTTTAACTGTCTAAATGAGAGTAGAAAAATGCTTTCAAAGTTGTCAAAGATGTGACTGAAAAACTGTCTCTGACCAGATTACAATGATAGATCATTTCACATAATGATATGGACAGCCCTGGATTATTTTGCCTCACAAAAGCAAAGTTTGAATCTATTCATCTCATCTCAAACCTTTCATTCTCATTGTATTCAAAATCCTTACCTCTGCCACTCTCAACCTACCTGTCATATATTATTCTCTGTTGTTCTGTCTTCTTTATTTGACATGCTTTACAATTGACTTGTTTTTTCCAATGATAATGTCTGCAGTGCAAAGATCTGAGCTAGCATATTAAAGGATTTTTGCCTTCAAGGTTGGAAAGCCCAAATATAAATCTTAAAAAAGCAAATTAACAGACTCGTGTGAGGTCAGACTCACTCCTACCCTGGCTGCAATTTTCCTCATCACTGTGGTCCATGCAGTCCAACACATCATCGCAGCGCCAGCGCCGAGGGATGCAGTGGGCACGATTCAGGCAGAGAAACTCATCTTCTCTGCACTCCTTCACACAGCCAACCTGTCAGCGAGGAAACACCGTAAACCATCAAAACTGTCCATTGGAGCGATGTTGTCAGCTGCAATCAGAGGAAACCAAAACAAATTATTTTTCGGTTGCTTCCTGTGAGTCATGTGAAGCTGCACTGACCTCATCTGAGCCATCCAGACAGTTGTCATGTCCATCACACCGCAGGCTGGCTGACACACACCCTCCGCTGGCACACACGTACTCGTTCACAGAACATGAAGGGGCTACTGGAGGAGGGCAAAGTACATCAGTCAACAACCTGTCTATTCTCAACTAGAAATCATTCAGGTGAGATTTTTTTTTAGTTTCTTGTACAACAAACAAGTGGAAAAGTCCACATGGAGCCAATGCTTACAGGGAAATGCAGTTTTTATGAGAGGAATTATTGGAACTTGTCACTCCAGTATACAGTATGGTGATGTCCTGCAGGTCAAAGAGCTCGCATTGTGTACTACTCTCTGTTCAACAACGTGCCTTACGGTACTGAACAGCCAGTAATGGACAGCAGAGTATATCAGCATAACTGAGGCCATTTCTATTCGTCCACAAAATTAGAATGAGAACATTTTATTTTTAAGATCTGCAATTAGCATGGGAGTCCATAGAGATAATAGAGAACATTTCTGAAAATCACTTTCACATTCAAACTCACATTTCAGACTCTTTTTCTTTATTCTGTTGGGAATGTACGCTATTCAGTATCAGGATGTCACACTGATCATTTATTCAACCACTTCCTGAAGAGTTTATGTGGTATTATCATAAAACCAGTGTTGAAGAGAAATGTGCCTCTTTATGCCTCTGAAATAAGGGCTGAATTCTTTTTTTCAATAACTAACCTTGATACAGGGTAATTTTTATTTTTATTACAACTGCTGCTTTGACCTCGTTAGCTCTTTAGGATAGCAATGACTTCACACAGGAAAATACTCAGTGTTTCACTGAATCGCACTCGGTGCCTCTTCCAGCTACTGGCATTGACATGATCACCCTGTATTTTACCTACAGCAGATAATACAAACTACTGAATTGTATGAAATCCGGTCTTATCAAAAAGAAAAATATCATCCAGAAAACACAAGGTTAACAAACAGTTAATGTTCCTTCCACCAAGTGCACAAATATTAAACTCAGTAATGCTTCCTGATATTCTTTTACAAACGACACAATGTTTGTTTTTCACCTGTTTCCTGGCAGTTTTTCTCATCTTCCCCCATCTTGCAGTCTTCTTGGCCGTCACACAGCCACTTGAGTGAGATGCAGAGGTTGTTGTGACACCGAAACTGGTCATCTGCACAGCGTGCCTCGCAGCCTTTCTGTAAATGAATAGAGTAAAACATGCTGTAAATATATGCTGTCTTAACAAGATTATTAAACAGCGAATGTTGATCTGTGAAATATCGACAGTGGCACTGATGTTTGTTAAGTGCTATTCTTTACTGTTCAATGTGCATGGTCTTGGGGACCTCAGTGCTTGAAAAAGGTTGATTAGGTGAAGAGTCTATCATGCTTTCTATGATGTACTGAAAATCCTGTTTTTAAATTAAATTATTTAAGGAATTATCATGTACTTTTCTGCCCACTCACAAAACATCAGTTGAAATTCATGACATGTTGGATTTAGCATGAATAGAGTGGTTAGAGTAAAAAAAAAAATGGTACTTAAGTAAAAGTATTTTTACCTTATGCTAATTTTGATTGATACTGATTATATTGAGTAAATTTACTACTTGAGTAAGAGAAAAAATTATTTTGTCAC